>NC_135749.1:37267500-37305000 GCF_041903045.1 Epinephelus lanceolatus | reverse complement strand
ATTTCCCCTGCAAAGTGCAAATGAATAAAGAAAGGCTCAAGATCAATAGCTCTGCTCTGATGTCTTTATCCATCCGGGGGCCGCTTTATATTTGTGTCATCATGTGATGCTCAGCTTGTTTACTTATTCCCCCTTTTTTTTGAGGTAAGACATCATTCAGCTTTTATTGCAACTCCTGTTTCATCATGCAGCTCTTCACCATCATGCACAGTCAGTGTCAGAGGTGAAATGAAGCAAGATTGCATCGCCGTCTCACCTCTCCATCGGCAGCGAGGAGTTTCTCTTTGAGTGAAACTCAGACTCAAGTTGTCCACCTGGAGTTTGAGTTCTCGCAGGAAACTGTGTGCGTTCAACTTCAAGCATTAATGCTTTCTCTTTCTCCAGAGATTTGATGAAGGCTAAACAAACACATACATAGCACCTTTACAGTTTTAATGGCCATGAGCAAATGTGTTTTCTGCCACATTGTCAGCGATCCCCCCTGTGAAAGCCAGAGCTGCAGCCTGAATTATTCATACCTGTCAGGTATTGTTGATGTAATACATTTAGCGGAGTTGTTGTGAAGCTGATTCAGCTGACAGCAAAGGCATGAAGGCAGATGGAAGAAGCTGACTGGTGTCTTGGTGGTTTTCCAAAGATGCTCTTAAATCTGTAAAAACTTTCACACCTTCTCTCACTCCTACTGATGCTTGGCTTGTATTTTGCTGCTTTGATCTATTGTTTAGGCTCCTCTCTCTGCTTTTCATTTTTATGAACATACAGAGATTTTTGTGGGCCACGCATCTCCCTCTCTCATCTCTTAATCCCGAGGGAAATGAAGGAAGTCATGGCGGGAAGAATGATAAAGTTAGAAAAGTTATCTAGACCTATCTATAATGTTTTGACTTGACAGGTCGTAACTGATAACACCCAATCAGGAAGGGAATGTAGGTGTCTGTCTCCCCAGACACACCAAACCAACATCAGAGAATTATACCCCTTTTCGACAGTCATGGGCTGGCTTGGCTTGGTTTGGGCCATCAGCCCAGCACAGCAGGGATTTGCATTTCCATTACAGGGCTACCCTCTTGAAGGTGTGTCTTTAACTGATGACAGCTTGTTTTGAGTGATGATGTTTAAAAGCAACAGGCTGATCCACAGCTAAAGTCCCTGTTATTTTTGTTGCATGTGTTTTTACACAGCAGGGCAGGTAAAAGAAGTTTACCTGTTGGAGGTGAGCTGTTTGCAGAAGTGCAGTAAGAGCCTGTTGTCTGCAGCTCTTCATCAACATTTCACTGTGGCTGTTTCTGCTTCTACTCTTCCTCCCTGCTGTATCATTAGACTTGTCTTTATTGAAGAAAAGCCGCTGTCAAAGTTCTGCTAATTCAGTGATAAACACATTTCACACAATTTAAACTTAAAAACTTAAAATTTAAAAACTATTTTGCATGCCTAGTTTTTAAGTTTTAAGTTTTTAAGTTTCAATTTTGAAATCTTTAATCTGACTCTTTCCCCTTGACTGCTGTAACACTGGAATTTCTCAATTATGGGATCAATAAAGGTGTATCTTATCTTATCTTATTTCATTTCCTATAGATTCCCCACAACAAAAGTCCCTCTTCGAATATGGCAGATAGCGAAGATGAAACAGTAAAATAAAGCTAAAATAAAGCTGACATCCTGCTGACGCAGGAGAGAAACTAAACTCCTTTGTGGGGGAGACGGATCGTCAGGGGTTGGCTGCAGTGGGCAAGACATCACTGCTACCTGCTTGAGGGCGGGAAGCCCGGCATCTGACCCTACTCTGGAGAAGGTCCATCTCCAGTGCGGCTTATTGGGCATGGTGTGTCTAAACTGACAATGAAAAAAACAAACTTGCCACGGCAGGACTTTCATTCAAAAAAGGAAAGGGGAAGACTGAGAGGATTGCTTCAAGACACTAGTCAGCCAGTTATATAACAAGTTTGTTTCAAACTCAAACAAGGCTGATGAGGGCCAAAAGTGCGAGACACACAGCAAAAACTGGAGTGACAGACGCTCACAACGGCCCTACATTGACCAGCGGAGGACTGGTGGCTTGGTGTGTCAAGGCCCTAAAATGCAGCCCCAGAGTTTTCAGAGTACAACAGGGTCAGCTGTGTTTTTCAAAGGTCTCCTTTTTATGGGTTCCAAAACACCTGAATAGTGTGGACATTTGGCATTAATGTGGCAATAGTTTTGTGTTTTAAAATTATAACATGTTAGTATGGATGTAAGGTGAGGCTCAACTGGCTCCCTTCATTGTGAGCAAGTAGCAGTTGTGGGGTCATTTGGATGTCTGAGCTCCTCAAAATATTTCCAAAAGTGACAGTCTGCTCAAAATGAGGTTGTTCGTACAACGTCATCCGACAGTATCTGATTGTAAATGTGTTTTACAGCTGTGAAAAGTCAAAGATGGAATGCTGCCTACCAGTGAGAGTGATGAGACAGGATCTGTTAAATTGGGGATAACAGTGCACACTTTTGGACTGTCTGTCCTTGAAGGCTTTTGTAGCATTGAATTCGATTGTACACATGAAAAGTGCTGGAGGTAACTGAGTAAAAAATGAGAGAGAAGTTCAAACCCTGCTTACTCTCTCATCTCCACACATCTGGTCAGTCGCTGCATAAAGTTTGTAGACCTCAATCTGTCAGATTTAAATTGTTCGAGATAAGAAGTCAACATGCCAAAGTGTGGATTTCTTTCAGATGTTTTGGTCCCAACAGTCCCAGAGGAAAATTAAATGGATACAAAGCCGACAGTTGCAGGAGATCGTCTGTCAGGATTTCAGATTCATATTTGATTAAAGTGAAATTAAAGTTACTGTTAGACGCTGAGATCAGAATAATCTCATATTTAGTAGACAGACAAGAAGAGAGCTCCAACAGGCCTAAAAGATCCCTGAACGTTTCCTTTAGTTCCTATAACCCCTGAAATCTAAAAATGAACAGATGACTTAGAAAGTATTTGTGATTACACCTGACATGACAAGTGATTAATAATCACATAAGACACACGACTTTACGTGGCCGGCATGTGCCAGGCTATAAAAGCCCGACCTTGCGCATGCACCCACTGATTCATTGATTTCCACCTGTCGGAATCGACGTGAGAGCAGAAAGAAAAGGGAGAGGAGTTTAGCGTTTTGTCCAGTTACCTTCGTTGAGGTTGGAGAGCTGGCCTTCACGGCTGCCTCTCGGGATAACTAAACGCCATTTCTTCTTCTTAACAATAAGGAGTGAGAGGGGGGCCATATCCGTGTATTGCAGCTGTCTGTTTACGCACAATGGAGGCATAGCAGCTCACTCGAGCCTGACTCAGTCTGGGGCTAGTTTCTGGCTCAAACCCGACAGAGTCGGGGGGCGGTGAGCAGCTTACCTCCAGAGATAGCCACCGTGACCAACCCGACCCGGCCTGAGCCCGTGCACGTTATGTCCGGGACCAGCCCAGCCCGTCCAATTAACTGTAATTATGGGCCTGAGCCCAATTTAAACCCGACATTTTTCAATAAGTTGGCTGTTATAATTAACGCTAAGGACAGTCCTGCGAGTGTACTCGCAGGCGCTTGACTGTCCACACAGGCAGCGCATTTCTCCTGTGCTCTCCGCTCCGGTTAAACATCGACTCCACTCGTCTGTTCCCGTCAGTACTCGCTTTTTCACTTCAAGAGATCATTTTAAACATGGGTAAGTCCATATTTTCATTGTTTTTTATAATGTAATAAGTTAATGACAATTTGTCATTACATGTCAATGTATTGAGCGTGTTGGATAAACACTGAATGAATAGGGCATATTTTTTGGAGGCAAGGAAAGCCGCTGTCCCTCCCACTTATCTCTACCACCCCCCCTCTCTCTCTCTTTCTGTATGTGTGAATTGCAACCCCCAACCTGTAGCCATTTCTCTCTCTCTCTCTCTCTCATATCTGTCTCTCTCTCTCTCTCTCTCTCTCTCTCTCTCTCTCTCTCTCTCTCTCTCTCTCTCATATCTGACCGGGCCCGGCCTGGGCCTGTCAGAGGGGTGGGGGGTCCCGGCCCGACCCGGCTTGGGCTCACGGGCTGGGTCGGGCCGGGCTAGGGCTCGGGCAGAGAATCTAAGCTCTACCCTCCAGTAGTAGTGTCCCACTGTCCCGTGTCAAAGAAAATACGCGCACTGCAGTGTTTAGAAAGACAGACCCACTCTTGTCTGCCTTAAGGCAAGGTGCCAGGGCCAGCCGGTGTCGAAGGCTAGGCTGTCTCAATGGGTTGCGGAGACTATTCAGCAGGCTTACAGAGGGGCAAGAATGCCAGTACCGGTGGGTGGGCGGGTACACTCAACACGAGGTGTAGCTACCTTGTGGGCCTTGTGGCAGGGTGACACCCTCTCTGAGGTCTGCTACATGGTTAAGTCGTTCCACATTTGCCAGATTTTACTGCCTGAAGGTGGCTGCTGGCACCTCTTTTGGGGAGCGTGTGATGATTGCCACCACACAGTAAGCCATGTAATTCCATGCCACTGAGCTGGGGGAGGCGCCTTACCCAGACAGGGTGATGTCGTGGGCATGGGTACAGCGGCACACAGCGTCTGCCATGTCACCGTCCGTTGAATGCGCAAGATGTTGTTCATTTGTGTGTAGTTTATTGGTGTTTTTTCGTATATACACACCTACAGTATTGGGTATTTTCTGTTGTTAATGCACCTGGTGGCGGGGACGTCTCATTTGAATACCTGGGGGGCTTGTGTACCTGCATCTGCTCTGTCTCCTGTGGCCCCTCACAGGGTTTCCATAGTTATGATATAACTACTGGGTGGGGAGATAATCTCGATATGATAGAGAACATTCAGTTACTTTGTAACCTTGGTTCTTTCAGTGAGGAGATTATCTCCCCCAGGCTCAAG
The DNA here is from genome assembly GCF_041903045.1 of Epinephelus lanceolatus. Taxonomy (NCBI): domain Eukaryota; kingdom Metazoa; phylum Chordata; class Actinopteri; order Perciformes; family Serranidae; genus Epinephelus; species Epinephelus lanceolatus. Next base: position 37,300,124 of record NC_135749.1, on the reverse strand, counting down.
GCTGATTGGTTCCCGTTCCAATCAATGTTAATCAGTGGGTGCATGCACAAGGTGGGGCTTTCATAGCCTGGCACATGCCGGCCACGTAAGTGGTGGGTCTTAAAGATTATTAATTTTCCACATCAGTGACTTGGGGATAATTCCCATAGTTATGATATAAGTACTGGTTGGGGAGATAATCTCCTCACTCAGAGAACCAAGGTTACCAAGTAACAGAACGTTTAAAAACCACATTATTTCACATTTTACCCCCAAATATGTCAGTTTACCTCCTTGAATTTCAAACTAGTCCCTTAAAAATTCTTAAATAGATGCCAGAAATATAATTTCTCTGTCTTTATGTGTGAGTTTCATCAGAGAACAGCAGAAATCAAAGTGATTGTTTCTCTGTGTTTTTACAGCTGCAGCGCTGGGGAACCTAGTTTCAGATTTGGCAGGTCTTGGGTAAGCTGATTCATAAAAGTGTCTTTATTTTACGGTAGATGTGTAAAGTCTATTGAAAAAGGTTCAAGGTACAGCTGGTGTTTCCTGCATTTTAAAATTAAAATAAATAAATCAATAAACTGAGATTTCTTTGTCTTGTTGCTTGGTGGTGTGTAATTTTTTTTTTCTTGCAGTTTGAAATTTGAATTATTTCAGTGCATTTACCTTGTTTTTTTTTTCTGTCCTAAAATACCTTTCATTTCCTTCCAAGGTAAATACTTGTAGGTCATTTTGGTGTGTTTTTGTGTGCTTTGTCCTCTTTTATCTTTGGGAGAACCAGTTCGTTAAACACTTTCACCCTGATGAGATTTTTTAAATGACCATTTTTTTGATTAGGGAGGTTAGATAAAGCAAACATATGTTAATACAGACACATGTTTGCTTTATTTTTAGATGTGAGAACCAGTTTAAAAGAACCTGCTGTTTACAGCTTATAATTATGGAATAGGATTTGGATGTCATTAGATTAAGATATAGGATGGTAAATGTTTGTTGTCAATAAATGTCCACATGATCATAATTAACCAAATGTATGTGTTTGTGTAGTCTTGCAGGTTATGTGGAGGCTCTGGCTTCCAAACTGGGGATGCAGGGTCCAGATCTGACGCCCAAACAGGTGGACATGTGGCAGACCAGGCTCAGCTCTCACATGGTGAGATTTAAATTTAGCACAAAAAGTAAGGAAATCTGTGTTTGGTAGATTATTTCTTTGTTGTAACAATGCTTCTTGGCAATAAACCTTATACCATTGGAAAGCCTGTTTATTTCCCTTTTAAATGGTGCCACATTTGTAAGGAACATGCATTTGTGGGATGAGCAGCAGAGCTGAGTATGTGGGTTGCACCCATGAAAAATCTGCCAAATTTTCTCTGCCAATGCCAAACAGCTTTTTTTTTTTTTTTTGCTGTTGACTCTTGTTTGGTGTTGTTTGGTGGATTGGATGATTGAAGTCTGAAGAAACAAGACATGTTGGTAATTTAATAAATTATTCATTTAACAAACAGGAGCCTTAATAGCATGTGAAAGAACCATACACAGCCACAACAGCCTGGCACCTCCTCCTCATGCTGGTCACCAGCCTGGTCACACACTGCTGTGGGATGGCATCCCATTCTTCAACCAGCATTTGTCGCAAATCAGCCAACGTGGTTGTGTTGGTCACTCTGCCACGAACACAACGCCCAAGCTGATCCCACAAGTGTTCAATGGGGTTGAGGTCAGGACTGCTGGCAGGCCATTCCATCGTCTCCACTCCCAAATTCTGGAGGTAGTCTCTGATAAACCCCGCTCTGTGGGGGCGAGTGTTGTCATCTTGGAGGATAGAGTGCGGTCCTAGACTGTGGAAATATGGGATGACCACTGGTTGCAGAATTTCATCTCAGTATCTCTCTGCATTGAGATTGCCTCCAACGATGACAAGCCTCGTTTTTCCAGTGAGGGAGATGCCGCCCCACACCATCACACTGCCTCCACCAAAATATGTTACTCTATCGGTGCAGCAATCAGCAAAGTGTTCTCCGCGTCTTCTCCATACTTTGACCCCACGATCCAACTGCTGTAGGCAGAATCTGGACTCATTGCTGAACCTAACATTCCTCCACATGTGCAGGTTTCAGTGCACATGTTGCCGACACCAGTGCAAAATGGCCTGACGGTGAAGTGCAGTCATGGCAGGCCTCCTGGCGGCTCTATGAGACCAGAGATTGGCTGCCTGCATTCTGTTCTGGATTGTCTGGGCAGAGGGCCATCGGCCATATCATCCAGACCATTTCCTAATCCTGACAGGATTAGGAAATGGTCTTCTTGGGGTGCCGTCTTCTTGGAACGCCCACTTCGCGGTCTGTCTCTGACATCCCCTGTTATATGGAACTTGGCCTTCAGTTTGCAGATGGTACTAGGGCTCACTCCAAATAATGCCACAACTTGATTTTGTGGAACACAAGCTTGAAGTTTCCCTATCACACGGGCCCTATTCAGATCAGAGTCCTGCACGGGTCCAGTTTTCAAGATCTGCCCTGACCCGACCCGGGGACGTACAAACCCGCACCCGAACCGCAAACCCGCACATCAGGCCAATTAGTACCGCAACCCGGTCTGTCCCGTTGAAACACGACCCGCAGCCCAACCCGTAACCCGGATTTAAAGTAATCATTTTGGGTCATATTGGCTGAATATTGAACAGCATATCGCCACAGTTAAGGTGCCAGTAAGTAAACAACAACCTGAATGAAGCAGCTCTCACAATAAAAACCTGACTTCAGTTATGTTCATTCGTTACGTTTAATGCTTTTAAACTTTTAATCTATGTAAAGGAACTTTACATGTGTAATAATAGACTTACTTTCTGTCCAGAGCGACGTTCAGCAGTTACGAGCCGTCACGTGTTTTTAGAATCCATCGAGGAGAGAAGTAATCCATCAGGGAAACACTTCAGAAACATTATAAAGTGATAGTTGTACGTTTTATCCACTTATTTCTCAAATACCTAAATAATTATTTACTGTTTTGGAAGCGGCGCTTGTTAGATGGTGGCAGCCATATTGATTCTGTCGTCCAATCACAAATTGTGTTATTAGATGGTGAAACGCGTGTAAACAGCTGAACCAATGACCGTTGTGAAATAACGGAGGCAATCCTCAGAGAGTAAATAATGACCAAGATAGTTATCTGTAGTTTACCGAACTAATGACTGATGTGTTTATCTAAAACCCGCGATCCGACCCGCATGTTATTTTTTCCACCCAGATCCGAACCCGGGAAAAAATGTTTTTTTAAAAACCACCCGCAAATCAGCTGTTTTTGTGGGTACCTGACCCAGTGCAGGACTCTGATCCAGATCAGTCAAATTTGGCATGCAGATTCTTGGAGCAGACACCAACTGACCACTGTAGCAGGGCCCATGCTCACAGGGGTACCAGAATCAGCAAAAAAAAAAAGCTGTTTAGCATTGGCAGAGAAGATTTGGCATATTTTTCATGGGCACAACCCACATACTCAACTCTTCTGCTTATCCCACAAATGCATGGTCCTTACAAATGTGGCACCATTGACAAGGGAAATAAACAGGCTTTCCAACGGTATAAGGTTTATTGCCAAGAAGCATTGTTACAACAAAGGAATAATCTACCAAACACAAATTTCCTTACTTTTTGTGCTTAGTTTAGATATTTATTTAGATTAGTTTTGGGGCATTTTATGATTTTTGCTATAAAGCCAACAGTAGCGAAATAGAAGAGGAGATAGAGATGGGAAAGAAATGCAACAAAGGTCTCCAGCTGAAGTCAAACTGAGGATGTTGCACTTTAAACATACACCAGAGGGGCCTGATTTTTAATGCCTCTAGCATCAGCCTTAGCCAGAGGCATTATGTTTTTGGGTTGTCTATCTTTCTATCTGTCAGTCCTATTCTTGTGAATGCGATATCTCAACAACACCTTGAGGGAATTTCTTCAGATTTGGCACAAATGTCGACTTGGAGACCAATCGGCCACAAGCAGGCACTCATTTCTCCTATTGCAAAAATTGGTCCATTAATGAAGGAGTGTTTGAAAAACTGCAATAATTACACCAGTGTTTAAATCAGGTGATCATATAGCATTAGTAATTATCAGTCACCGCCAGTCAATGGCGACCTTGCGATCGCAATAATGAATGCGAATTCAACGAAAATCCACAATATTTGTGGGGGCTTGCAATTTTTCAAAAGTCCCCCGATTGTTCCGCATTTTTCCGCATTTTCCGGCCGAGCGGAAGTCGTCGCGCATGCGACGTCATTTGAAACGTCATCAGACGCGTCATCAAATGCGCTAATGGCATTGCAGTATGGAGAAACGCTCTGTATTGACATAAGAATTTGCACTGTTTAAATGCATACAATATGTGCTGATTGTATTAAAATGTTATGTTTACAGAAGATAGCTTACATGTTTTACAGTCACATTGTCTGGTTTGAGAGCTGCAATATTCACTCAGGATTTTTTTTGCAACATTATTGGAGTCCATGTTTTGAAACTAATTAAATAAAACTAAAGAAGAGAACTATAAAAAAAAAACATTTGCAGCTATTTTTGTAATATTCGGTATGATTATTATAGCAAGTGATTACATGACTTATTTTTTTGGAGGTAGTAATTTTAAAAAAAAAAAAAATCCCTTTTTTTTTTCTTCTCCTTTTGTCATGAGCTACAATTTTTGTCATTTGCCGCAATTTCCCGCAAAAAAATCACATAAAAAGCAAATTCAAGGGTGTTTGGCCGCAAATTGGGCAAGGGGGGAGTGGTAGGGGCTGTTTTCTCCGACTTTAAGAAAGCCCTTGATACTGTTAATCGTGAGGTTCTAATTACTAAGTTATCAAAGTTTAATTTTTCTCCTACTCTCATTAAATGGATAACATCATATCTTACAGACAGAAAACAATGTGTTTGCATGGATCAGATTACTTCAAAAGTGGCTAAAAATCATGTTGTTATGCTTCAAGGTTCAACTTTGGGTCCTCTGTTATTTAGTTTGTTTATTAATGACCTACCTGAACCTTTTCCTCCTACTGTAACTTGTCAGATGTCAGAGGATGACACAGTCATATATTTACGTGCAAAATAAAACAAGCAAGTAGCAGAAGAGCTATCCCCTTCAATGGTCAATATTTCTAATTGGTTAACAAGCTGTTTTTTACATCTGAATGTCAGTAAAACTGTATGTATGTTTTTCTCAAAGTCTGTGAATAGAGATTAAGATCCAGCCGTTACAGTAGTAGGGAGAAGATTATCAGTAGTACATGAGTTTAAATATTTAGGCATAGTAATAGATTCACAGCTCATATTCAAAACACAAGTAAAAAAAGACTCAACTTCAATTTGTCAAATTTTAGACACATCAGGAGCAACGACAGAGGCCTCAAAGCTAAGGTAAGGTAACTTTATTTGTACCCGAAGGTAGATTTGGTTCACAGTTTAAGTGATTTGGCTTCATCCACACAAAACAGACAAACAGGTCAGACACGGTAATATTATAACAATAAAAAAGGTAAAGTGCCATCAGTGCGTCATATCAAAGTGCAGGAGGAAAGTTGTACCTTAATGTAATGATTTTTTTTGTCTGACCAGCTAGACTCAAACAGGCAAAACTGCACTAAAACCAGTAGAAAGACTGTACAAATAGGCATTAAAAACATTAAAATTCATCATTCACAACAGTCAAATTCATATCATCATTGTAAAATTTTAACAAAATGATTTTTTAAATTGGGAAAATAGGATCACATTTGCTCCTCCGAGAACCGTCACCTTATCGTGGTGGAGGAGTTTGAGTGCCCTAATGACCCTGGGAGCTATGCTGTCGGGGGCATTTTGCCCCTGGTAGGGTTTCCCATGGCAGATTGGTTCTGGACGAAGGGTCAGACGAAGAATGGTTCAAAAGACCCTTCATGATGGATACAAACAAGGACACGTGTACCCGGCCCGGAGGGTTACCGGGGCCCCGCCCTGGAGCCAGGCCTGGGGTTGGGGCCCGTGGGCGAGCGCCTGGTGGTTGGGCCTTCACCCATGGGGTCCGGCTGGGCCCAGCCCGAACCGGCTACATGGGCTCGTCCCCCTGCAGGCCCACCACCCGCAGAGGGATCCAGAAGGGTTCGGTGCAATGTGGATTGGGCAGCAGACCAAGGCGGGGGCCTTGGCGGCCCGATCCTCGGTTACAGAAGTTGGCTCTTGGGACATGGAATGTCACCTCTCTGGCGGGGAAGGAGCCGGAGCTTGTGGAAGAGGTTGAGCGCTACCGGCTAGATATAGTCGGCCTCACCTCGACACATAGTTCCGGCACTGGAACCCTAGTCCTTGAGAGGGGTTGGACTGTGTGAGAGGCGGAGGGCCGGGGTGGGCTTTCTGATAGCCCCCAGACTCTCTGCCTGTACGTTGGGGTTTACCCCGGTAGACGAAAGGGTTGCTTCCCTGCGCCTTCGGGTCGGGGAACTGGTCCTGACTGTTGTCTGTGCTTATGCACCGAACAACAGTTCAGAGTACCCACCCTTTTTGGAGTCCCTGGGACGGGTGCTGGACAGTGCCCTGACCGGGGACTCCATTGTTCTGCTGGGGGACTTCAACGCTCACGTGGGCAATGACAGCGGGACCTGGAGGGGCGTGATTGGGAGGAACGGCCTGCCCAATCTGAACCCCAGTGGTGTTCAGTTATTGGACTTCTGTGCGGGTCGCAGTTTGGCCATAACTAACACCATGTTCAAACATAAGGATGTCCATCGGTGCACGTGGCACCAGGACAGCCTAGGTCGCAGGTCAATGATCGACTTTGTAGTCGTATCATTTGACCTGCGGCCATATATTCTGGACACTCGGGTGAAGAGAGGAGCAGAGCTGTCAACTGATCACCACCTGGTGGTGAGTTGGCTCAGATGGTGGGGGAAGATGCCGCGCAGACCTGGCAGGCCCAAACGAACAGTGAGGGTCTGCTGGGAATGCCTGGCGGAAGAACCTGTCCAGATGATCTTCAACTCCCGCCTCCGGGAGAGCTTCGACCGCGTCCCGAGGGCAGAGGGGGACATTGAGTCCGAATGGGCCTTGTTCCGCTCTGCCATTGTCGAGGCGGCAGTTGCGAGCTGTGGCTGCAAGGCCGCTGGGGCCAGTCGCGGCAGTAATCCCCGAACCCGCTGGTGGACACCAGAGTTGAGGGGAGCCGTCAGGCTGAAGAAGGAGGCCTACAGGGCATGGTTGGTCTGTGGGTCTCCGGAAGCAGCTGACGGGTACTGGCGGGCCAAGCGGAGTGCAGCGGCGGCAGTCGTTGAGGCAAAAACTCGGGCATGGGAGGAGTTCGGTGAGGCCATGGAGGAAGATTATCGATCGGCTCCAAAGAGGTTCTGGCAAACCGTCCGGCGCCTCAGGGGGGGAAGGCGGCAACTTGCTCACACTGTTTACAGTGGGGGCGGGGAGCTGCTGACGTCAACTGGGGACATTGTCGGGCGGTGGAAGGAATACTTTGAGGAGCTCCTCAATCCCACCAACACGTATTCCAGTGAGGAAGCAGAGACGGGGGTCTCCGGGGCGGGTCGTCCAATTTCTGGGGCAGAAGTTGCTGAGGTAGTGAAACAACTCCGAGGCGGCGGAGCCCCGGGGGTGGATGAGATTCCTCCTGGGTATCTCAAGGCTCTGGATGTTGTAGGGCTGTCCTGGCTGACACGCCTCTGCAACATTGCGTGGACATCGGGGGCAGTGCCTCTGGAGTGGCAGACCAGGGTGGTGGTCCCCATTTTCAAGAAAGGGGACCAGAGGGTGTGTTCCAACTACAGGGGGATCACACTCCTCAGCCTACCCGGTAAGGTCTACTCCAGGGTGCTGGAGAAGAGGGTCCGGTTGATAGTTGAACCTCAGATTGAGGAGGAACAATGTGGTTTTCGTCCCGGACATGGAACCGTGGACCAGCTCTTTACCCTTGCCAGGGTGCTGGAGGGGGCATGGGAGTTTGCCCAACCAGTCCACATGTGTTTTGTGGATTTGGAGAAGGCTTACGACCGTGTCCCCAGGGGCATCCTGTGGGGGGTGCTCCGGGAGCCATCCAGTCCCTGTACCGAAGGAGCATGAGTCTGGTTCGCGTGGCTGGCAGTAAGTCGGACCTGTTCCCGGTGAGGGTTGGACTCCGCCAGGGCTGCCATTTGTCACCGGTTCTGTTCATAACTTTTATGGACAGAATTTCTAGGCGCAGCCGAGTGGTGGAGGGTGTCAGGTTCGGTGACGGGAGGATCTCGTCCCTGCTTTTTGCGGATGACGTGGTCCTCCTAGCTCCATCGAACAGTGACCTCCAGCTCTCGCTGGGGCGGTTCGCAGCCGAGTGTGAAGCGGCTGGGATGAGAATCAGCACCTCCAAGTCTGAGGCCATGGTCCTCAGCCGGAAAAGGGTGGATTGCCCACTCCAGGTCAGGGGGGAGGTCCTTCCTCAGGTGGAGGAGTTTAAGTATCTCGGGATCTTGTTCACGAGTGAGGGTAGGATGGAGCGGGAGATTGACAGGCGGATTGGGGCGGCGTCAGCAGTGATGCAGGCGCTTAACCGGTCCGTTGTGGTGAAGAGGGAACTTAGCCAGAAAGCGAAGCTCTCAATTTACCGGTCAATCTAAGTTCCAACCCTCACCTATGGTCACGAGGTCTGGGTAGTGACCGAAAGAATGAGATTGCGAGTACAAGCGGCCGAAATGAGTTTCCTCCGCAGGGTGGCTGGGCTCAGCCTTAGGGATAGGGTGAGGAGCTCAGACATCCGGGAGGGACTCGGAGTAGAGCCGCTGCTCCTCCACATCGAGAGGAGCCAGTTGAGGTGGTTCGGGCATCTGGTATGGATGCCTTCCGGACGCCTCCCTTGGGAGGTGTTTCGGGCATGTCCAACCGGGAGGAGACCCCCAGAACACGCTGGAGGGACTACATCACCCGGCTGGCCTGGGAACGCCTCGGGGTTCCCGCGGAAGAGCTGACAGAAGTGGCAGGGGAGAGGACTGTCTGGGCTTCTTTGCTGAGGCTGCTGCCCCCGCGACCCGGACCCGGATAAGCAGAGGACGACGACGACGGATCAAATTTGCTGATATTTTACTTGTTTATAAAATTCTTCATGGCCTGGCACCCCCTCCACTCAGTGAATTCATTAAACAAAATCAGAACTCCTCTACCAGATCTACCTCCAGGGGGGGATTGTAAAATACCACACAGAAAGAGCAGCTTTGGATAGTCAGCCTTTTCCAGTCAAGCAGCACATACCTAGAACACTGTACCCATAGAACTCAGGAACATCACATCTCTTAAGTCATTCTCCAAATTAATAACACAGTGGTTACTGGACAATCAAACATGTTTTCATGATCTGAATTAGTGGTTTAGTCCTCATTTCATAACTGTATGTTCGGGCTTATGTGCTTTTGTGTAGTATGTTTTCCCTACATGTGCTTTGATTTTATGAGGATGTCACTGTCTTGCTAATTGTGCATTCTTAATGTTTTAGGTTATATGGTTAGGTCATTGTTTTATTAGTAGTACTTATGTCTTGTTGTTTTTGCCTATGTGCCTTGTTCATCATAAGTGCTATATCGTAGGCAACTGGACTTGCTTGCGTTTCTTGAAGACGTTTCGCCTCTCATCCAAGAAGGCTCTTCTGTTATAAATGACTGGTACAGAGTTGCAGGCTTTAAACCCTGTGTGGGTGGGAAGGGAACCCTAACAGAGTCGTTGGGGTCACATATGAGGTCTAGTTTCAGAGTCGTTAAGGTCACAATGTGAGTCATTGACCCATCTGGCCACCATGTGAGTTGTTAGGGTCAGGTGGGACCAGGGATGAATGGGTGTGAGCTCGTCTTCACCACATCCCTGTACACTTTAAACCCAGTAACTCACTGAGACAGAAACTTGTCCACCCCAAGGACAAAACGCCCAGACAAAAACAGAGTAACGTAGTGTATGCAGTTCAGTACAGCCAGGAATGCACAGATTTATACATTGGGGAAACAAAACAACCGCTCCATAAGCGCATGGCACAGCACAGGAGAGCCAGCTCCTCAGGTCAAGACTCAGCTGTCCACCTACATTTACAGCAGAAAGGACACCCCTTTGAGGACAGCAATGTGCACATCTTGGCCAGGGAAGAAAGATGGTTTGAAAGAGAAGTAAAAGAAGCCATCTACGTCAAGCTGGAACGATTATTGTTAAACAGAGGGGGTGGCCTACAACACAACTTATCACCCACCTACAATGCAGTCTTGGGGTCCCTCCCCAGACGACCTCACACCCATTCACCCCTGGTCCCACCTGACCCTAACGACTCACATAGTGGCCAGATGGGTCAAAGACTCACATTGTGACCTTAAGGACTCTCAAACTAAGAGCTCACATGTGACCCCTACGACTCTGCAAGGGTTCACACCCACACAGGGTTTAAAGCCTGCAACTCCGTACCAGTCATTCAGAACTGAAGAAGCTTCTTGGATGAGAGGCGAAACGTCTTCAAGAAACGCAAGCAAGTCCTACAATATAGCACTTATGATTACCATGACCTGGATGACTGAGAATCTTCACAGACTATGTGCCTTGTTATGTGCTTTTGTCTATGGTTATATGCTTGCGCTGTGCTCATGTGCCTTTCAATGGACATGCCATCAGTTTGTTTTTATCTGTGCTTATGTGTTTCTTTGTTTTTGTATCTTATTTTGTCTTTTTCTTATATACACTTAAATCATCAACCTGCAAATCTGGAACATTTACGTGACTTAGGTGATCATGGTCATTAATGTGCACTGTCCCTTTCTAAATAAAATAAACATACACATTAACATAAACATATCTCAAGAATGCCTTGAGGGAATTTCTTCAAATTTAGCCCAAACATTAACTTGGACTCAACAATTAAATTATTAAACTGTAACTGCAATTTTATTGGTTAGGGGAGGCGTACAGCTGCGAGGTGGTAATTCTAGTTTATATATTATTAAAGTTTATTGCATGTGTGTGAAATGTTTAATATCTCCAGTAGCCTTCAACCATGAAGGTAGCGATGAGAGAGGAAAGGAAGGAAGTCTGCTGCTGGTAGAGAATGTCAGCAGAAGCACAGGACAAAATAGAGGCATGTTAAAAAGAAATTGTCAGCTTTATTCTTGTCGTGCACATCTGAGGAATGCAACATAAGGTGGTGTCAGATCCAATCTTTCAAAAGCACATCTGGGGATATCGGCTAAAAAGGAAGCAGCACCTGCAGCTGGTGAGCTGAAACTGCTTCACTCTGAAATATACGTTTGCCTCACAGCTGTATCATACTGTCATTCTAAAACATGTCTCAGAAGGTGTGTCTCCTCTGTGTCACAGCCATCTAGGACCCTAACTCTTAGTATTTGTAAGTTCAAAGGAATATAATAAAATTCTTATTCTAGAGTTTGTGGAGAGGGTAATGATCATTTTTCTCCTCCTGCAGGGTAAAGCCATCGGAGTGTCCATCGGCTGTATTTTGGGGATGTTCCCGCTGCTTTTCCTGAGTGACGATGACGAGAAGGAGAAAGAAGCACAACCCTGCAGCGACACAGCATCACACTCTTCTTAACAAGTCACTACAGCCACACCACACCGTCATACCTACAGACTGGATACTGCTGATGTCAACTAAAAAAAGAAAAAGTATTTACAGGGCTGGATGTTTCTCTGTCCTCCTGCTCAGGCGGCGTTCACACTTCCTCACTCTCCAAACCCTCTCTGAATCTGTTTGTGTTAGCTCCATCACAACTTCAGCTCTGTGGAGTTTCTTGTGATGCACCGAGCTGTGTTGTTTTCACACTGTTTGCTACATGACATGCCATCTGTTAACTCAATATGTCAGTTTAGTGGGGTCTCACTCATTCAGATTTAGCCATTTTAGATGCTGATGAGGGATCCTATCAGTTTGGATTCTATTGTTGAGTCTTCTTATTAATCCTGTAGTTTCTGGAGTCAGTTATAGACCTGTTTGATAGATTTTTGGTTATTTAAAGTGAGACTATGTAACTTTGCTGAACAGCAACTGATCTAGCAACAGATACAATCCCAAGATTCTCTTGAGTCAGCTGCTTTAAAGACATCATTATTAGACTACATGTGTACTGGTCAGACGTGTTCACTTTCTGTTATGTTTGTCTGTGACGTCTTGATAAGCATAAGCCCTTTTTACACAGAGATTGCATAACAGAGCTGCTACAAAGTCCCATCTTCATGCTGCCTTTGCATTTTACACAGAACCAAATGATGGTGACATCATTCCACTCCAGTGTGTGATTTTAGATAGCATGCCAGCGTCACAGAAACAAAAGAAGTGTGACGTGACACAACAGCATCGACTTCTAGTGTAACATACAACATACACATTTGTGGCACTTTATAAACACTTTCAATGGCATTACATGGCAGTAACAGTGATTTACTGTCCCTGTTATATGGTGGCAGATCTCGTCCTCTTCTCTGAGGTTAACAAGCTCCCCCACCTCATTGTTTTCCAAATTTGCATTTACTTTCAGCCCGCTGTTCTTCTTCTTTGGGTAAGCTGCTAACTGCTATCAGCTACTTTTTAAATTTCCCATGGTGGGTCACACGCATAACATGTCGTCAAAACATCACACCCTTGCCGTCCATTGTCCTGGTCTGCTGGCTGTCCTGTTTAAGGCTCATTTAAGCTTTGGCACGCAGCAATTGTCGTGTCGCTTGACAGAAATTACGTATTTTCAACAGCAAATGGACATGAACAGTGGACAATTTTCTTATTTCATGGACATCATCATATTTTGATGTGCAGTGTGATTGATAGTGTTACTTCTCCCGCCACGGAGACAGTAGTGGATGGAGAATTCTTTTCACTGTTTTCATTATATTATTATTATATATTACAGATTCATTGTCACACAAATGATAGATTACTCTTGCTCCAAAAAGCTGCATTGTTTTTGCCCAAATCTGTACGGGAAGAGCATAAAGTAGATGTGTCTGTAAAGGGAAGATTCATGGGGATCTATATAGAATCCCTTTTGTATACGGATATCAAAAATTGAGACATAAAGGAACCTCTGTGAAAATGACCATACCAGTTTTCCCCAGCCAAATTTAGTCTAATTTGGAGCATCGTTTAACACCCCTCCTGGCAAACTAGCGTGACCTGTTTACCCGCTATGGCCTCTGAAAGCCAGCACTGTCGGTGGAGTGGAAAAGGTTAACAGAAAACTTGACTGTCTTGTCTTTTTTTTTAAGTTAATTGAAGAAACAGCACATGAACTGTATTTGGTGGTTATTTTTCTTCAGCAGACACTCATCTCCACAACACTATTTGTTTCTCATTACTTAAAACTGAGCAGACTTTTCAGTGATGAATATACAGTCACTGCACTTCTTGGCAGTCAGGGTCTCGTCCATCTTTTACCAAAAAACCCAAACAATGTAAAAGGAACAGAGTCCACTGCTACCTCGATGGGAATGTTTTGCATGAAGAACTGCTGAGACTTTAAATTTCCTTGTCGGATTGTTTTGAAAATGCTGGAAAGTCTTCACATGTTTTGTGCGGGTTGGAGCAGGCGCTCGGTGGCAACACACTCTACTTGGAAACTGAAGTTGCTATTTTCAGTTTTGGGCTTTACACTACTGTTTGCTTTCCAACTTCTTTTCTGTATCTGTGTTTTTCTGTCTGCACCATCTTTTCCTCTTCTCCTCTCCTGACTTGGATCCAGCCATCTGTGTGATTCGTTTTTTAGGTTACGCTTCATCAGACTTGAGGCTCCAGATGGTCGGGCTTCACCACATATGACCGTGCAGTCCAAAACAGTCCATACCAGGACAAGTCTATTTAGTAGTTTTCAGTGATTTCTGTGACTCAAACCTCTTTCTTAATCTTTCTCTCCCTCTCACACACTCCAGCTCTCAGCACACATCCAAGATGCTTCTTGTAGTCAAATGAATCCAGTTGATCCTTTTCTCCTCTTCACTGCCACCGGCTGCATCTAAAATCACACTCTATTGGGGGGGTAGGGGATCGATTCAGCATAGTATCACAATATTTTGTGTAGCAATATTGTATCAATACATGGACGCCAAATATTGATTTTTTTTAATTATATAAATGATTAATGTTGCAAATACAAATAACTTTGTTAGCCTACTAAAAAAATAGAATTGATTGTTTTTTAGTCCACTAGATTCAATTGGCGGCAGTAAAAGTGACTGAAGTGACAACTTTATCTTTAAAATGTATCTTATCAGATAAAACAGACGTTGACAAATTTTACCGTTATAACTTACATAATTTACAGTTGAAAAAAGGAAATAAAACGCATGATATCACAATATATCATGGCAATGCTTAGCATTGCAAAACATGTAAAATTGCAATATTGTTGTATTGTGACCAAAGTATGGTGATAATATCATACAGTGGTTCCCACCCCTAGTCCTTATTCACAAAAACTTTGAGTGTCTGGATTTTAAGGCTGCAACTTAAGGCCTTTGCACTCTGAGTCTGGTTTTTTTTTTTTTGGTGTGTGTGTGTGTATTTTTGTAATACATCAGCGGAAAAAAAATTGCTACGCACAGAAAACTTGCACACTGACTCTGATGAGTTTAATTGTTTTGCGGAAATTCACAATATGTGACGAAATTAAAAGACACATTTACTTTTTTGCCTCTCTTTACTTGAGTTACGTATCTGGCTGACATCACCCCCTCCCTGTCTTTCATTTGGCCCCGCAGCTACATGAAGGGGCAGAGCTGTCCTCCCTCTCTGTCCTCCACATTCTGTTTGCAGTCCACATCCTCCTCCTCCTCCTCTTCATCATTATCTACCTGAATATTACTGTCTGACCTGTTAAAGTTAGCCATGTGAGATATGAAATTATTCTGTGCATCCCGTTCATCTGTCTTGTGACAGATGCGTCCCCCCACTTTTTTTTTCACTGGTTCTTGGTCCAATGTCTCTAAAGGCTCTGACAGATGTGAAAAACGCAGAAAATCAAACCTGTTCTGAAAAAATTTTAATGACAAAAGTTTCAGACTCAAAGTGTGCAAAGGTGATTGACGCAACCTGAGGTTGCATTTATTTTTAGATGTGCGACAATTTTGGACAAAAAGTGTGTAAAGGCCTTAACAGTTATTTTCATTATCGACTAATTTATTGATGATTTTATGATTAATGGACCAGTTCTTTTTTAAAATGTCAGAAAACAAGACATTTGTCAGAGTGAGCCCAGGTAAATTCTTTATAACAGCTAGGGATGGTCATTTTGAGTAAGTTCCACATTTGAGTACTTGTATTAATTTATTATCTAGTACTGGAGTACTTGCCGAAAAAGAAACAACAACAACAAAAAAGTCAAACATAATAGTAGGGTCCAAAATGAACACCGAGGCTAAACTGTGGTTTGGGGGAAGGGGTCCTGTCTTCGCCACACAGACTTTAGACCTTAGTTATGATACACAAGTTTAACGTTACATAGCTTAGACTTTACATACATTTAGTTTACTTTGTAGAAATACTCCCAAACATTACTTGTATGCCTGGTCACCATTCTGCCTGTAACATCAGATCAAGTAATGTCTGACTGAAAACACTGACTGTGCAGATTTACCTTTTTTTGCTATATGTATCGGTGTAAATATTCATAGACAGCAGTTACATCACTGCGTCCTGTCCACGAAGCACTCAAAGAGACAAAGACCCTGAGGGGGGCTTCAAAGTTACTGGACTCACATTATTGTCTGGTTATATACAGTACAGGCCAAAAGTTTGGACACACCTTCTCATTCAATGCGTTTTCTTTATTTTCATGACTATTTACATTGTAGATTCTCACTGAAGGCATCAAAACTATGAATGAACACATGTGGAGTTATGTACTTAACAAAAAAAGGTGAACTAACTGAAAACATGTTTTATATTCTAGTTTCTTCAAAATAGCCACCCTTTGCTCTGATTACTGCTTTGCACACTCTTGGCATTCTCTCCATGAGCTTCAAGAGGTAGTCACCTGAAATGGTTTCCACTTCATAGGTGTGCCTTATCAGGGTTAATTAGTGGAATTTCTTGCTTTATCAATGGGGTTGGGACCATCAGTTGTGTTGTGCAGAAGTCAGGTTAATACACAGCCGACAGCCCTATTGGACAACTGTTAAAATTCATATTATGGCAAGAACCAATCAGCTAACTAAAGAAAAACGAGTGGCCATCATTACTTTAAGAAATGAAGGTCAGTCAGTCCAGAAAATTGCAAAAACTTTAAATGTGTCCCCAAGTGGAGTCGCAAAAACCATCAAGCGCTACAAGGAAACTGGCACACATGAGGACCGACCCAGGAAAGGACGACCAAGAGTCACCTCTGCTTCTGAGGATAAGTTCATCCGAGTCACCAGCCTCAGAAATGGCAAGTTAACAGCAGCTCAGATCAGAGACCAGATGAATGCCACACAGAGTTCTAGCAGCAGACCCATCTCTAGAACAACTGTTAAGAGGAGACTGCGCCAATCAGGCCTTCATGGTCAAATAGCTGCTAGGAAACCACTGCTAAGGAGAGGCAACAAGCAGAAGAGATTTGTTTGGGCCAAGAAACACAAGGAATGGACATTAGACCAGTGGAAATCTGTGCTTTGGTCTGATGAGTCCAAATTTGAGATCTTTGGTTCCAACCGCCGTGTCTTTGTGAGACGCAGAAAAGGTGAACGGATGGATTCCACATGCCTGGTTCCCACTGTGAAGCATGGAGGAGGAGGTGTGATGGTGTGGGGGTGTTTTGCTGGTGACACTGTTGGGGATTTATTCAAAATTGAAGGCACACTGAACCAGCATGGCTACCACAGCATCCTGCAGCGACATGCCATCCCATCCGGTTTGCGTTTAGTTGGACGATCATTTATTTTTCAACAGGACAATGACCCCAAACACACCTCCAGGCTGTGTAAGGGCTATTTGACCAAGAAGGAGAGTGATGGAGTGCTGCGGCAGATGACCTGGCCTCCACAGTCACCGGACCTGAACCCAATCGAGATGGCTTGGGGTGAGCTGGACCGCAGAGTGAAGGCAAAGGGGCCAACAAGTGCTAAACACCTCTGGGAACTCCTTCAAGACTGTTGGAAAACCATTTCAGGTGACTACCTCTTGAAGCTCATGGAGAGAATGCCAAGAGTGTGCAAAGCAGTAATCAGAGCAAAGGGTGGCTATTTTGAAGAAACTAGAATATAAAACATGTTTTCAGTTATTTCACCTTTTTTTGTTAAGTACATAACTCCACATGTGTTCATTCATAGTTTTGATGCCTTCAGTGAGAATCTACAATGTAAATAGTCATGAAAATAAAGAAAACGCATTGAATGAGAAGGTGTGTCCAAACTTTTGGCCTGTACTGTAATTTAACTTTTTTGTTTTTGTTTTGTTTTCCAAAAATTTAAATATGTCGAAAATAAACATTAGCATGATTGCAACATATTAGCAGAGATAAATTGACCTATTCATAAAAAACAAAAACAAGACAAAAAAACATTAATTTCCTGTACACAGCATTGATAAAAGGGTAACTTCTACTCATGAATCCCTGTGCAATGATGGTAGCTAGGTAACACTAAATCACTGTGCGGTACTGATCCATAATAACGAGATGAACTAGTCAGCTAACAGTTATATACTATTGAAACATATTGGCCAGTCAGCTATATCACTAATCCAAGTTTACAGACATTGTTGTGAGTCACAATAAATTGTTATGTAACTTTTTAATCAAGAAACTCTGACACACCGCCCACCTCAGAAACAAACATGATGTATACAGTAAAACTTCAATTAAAAGCCTAGTCCTTATTAAACAGCCAGTCCCTTTTACTAGCCTGGTTGGCTACACATATTGACAAATAAAGATCTGTCTTAATTAGACGCCTGATCTGTTTGCTAGTAGTTCATTTTTATAGTTATTTGGATTTATAAATCCAAATTATTAACTACCCATCAGAGCTTAGGTAGTTTAGGTAGCTGTTAAGATCGCACATACAAATATAAATGTTTAAACTTTTGTCAATAAGGAGATACTACACATCTTTGCTCAGTTAGATTCTCCACAATTAAATCATTCGGTTCATTTTACTGAAACCATGAGCACCAGAGAAGACTAATTTATTCAGATTTACCAACATGACAAAAATACAAGTGGTGACTCCCTTCCCCTGATGATAAAAGCAGAGTATGTATCAATTCCTTAATTACCCGTTAAGTTATTCCTTTAGTCCGTAAGGGTCCACTGATGAAAAGTATCAAAAGGGTTTTTCAAAAAAATTAATCCAAGTCATGAATATTGTTTTAACAGGATAAAGTGGTGTTGTGTCAGTATGCCAGGTGCCGTAATCCTCTCCAATGTCCTGTCTGTTGGAGCTAGATCAAATAAATGATTTATATTACATATGATTATTCAAAGCCTGATTTTTATACAGGTAATGTTCATACTGGTTCAAATAAGCAATTTGATTGTATTTCTTATTTTTGCTGAGCAACAGTTTTGTAAGAAAGGAATGAAAGGCCTGCCCCATATAGATGCCTGGAACAAATATAGGCCTGTTAATTTCAGTGATTTAAGTAAATAATAGCCTAAGGAGTCCTTGGCCAGAAAAATGGTGAAGACCCTTGCTCTACTTTGAATAAATACTGAAATCCAAATCAAGTACTTGAGTGTACTCAGGCCCATCCCTAATAAGCACCTTTTTTCTGATCACTAGCCTCAGAGACAAACATGTTCAAAATTTTAGAAGCTGTACTAGTTTGCTGTTCTTGGTTGAAATTTGACTGTCAGAATGTCTCAATTATTTTCCCGTTGATTGACTAATTAACAATCCCACATAGCAATACTCATTATCACATTTGATAGATGCATAAATTACAGCCGTGCTACACTACTGCTCACTGCTCACCATAGAGTAGGGATGTATGATATGTTATTGGCCTATGAATGAGAAAATGTACTTAGTTATTTTTCTGATGATGTCATTTATATGTGATCTTGGGGATCTTGGGGATTACGAATATTTGTACCTCATACAAGCTTTTCAGTAAGGAGAGAAAGACTGCTGTTCATTAGAATTAACAAGAAAAACTTTAGGGTTATATTGTTACACACAAGTTTACAATAATTCTATCTACTGTTTACTCTTGGGTCTGTAAAGACTAAACATATTACACAATATTGAAAAAAAGCTTGTTTTCCTCTCCAAGAGTAACATTATTTCATATCAGTGCATTTCTACTACAGAGTTAACTATTGAGAGTGTGTTATATCGGGGAAGTGAATGAGTGACTGACAAAGTGATTTCACACACAGTCACTGGATCTCCATTAATCCTCAACTGGTTTCCTCAAGAGCATCTCTACATTATCTTCTATACAGATCATAAAGAGAGAACAGGAGTCATTTTGATGCCTTTAAAAGTTTAAAAATTGCCAAAACTTTAGAGAAATCTTGCAATAATGATTGTGTCTTAGCTGTTATTGAACAGATTGTGATGTATTTGCTGTGGGGAGGAGATATGATTGTGTGTAGAGGGATGGGGACACAAATCCTCAAATCAAAAGGAATTAAGGGCTGGAACAAAAAAAAGTTAGTAAACCTCAGAGTTCACCCTGACGGGTGACAGAAATGTTTGAACAATATTTAATGAGTGTTTGGACTTGGCTGCACAAGATATTTCAGTTTGTCACTGGATTAACTGTAAACGCCTTGAGTTAGGTCTGCCTCATTAGAAGGGAGATTTATTGTGGAGGACGGGGCAATATACCATCTGTTTGAATCATGTGTCAATAAGGAGTAACTAATTAAGTAATAATTATAAATTATATTATAAGTTGTTTTCAGGATGCTGTTTGCTACCTGAACTTTTATGTTTTTGTATCATCTCATGTTTATATCATGTTTGAGAATGTTTTTTTCTAGATGAAGTTTTTCTTCAGGCCTGTGTGGACTTTTATTTGTTTTTATTTCTCTCTACTCTTGACACTATTTTGATTAATTTCATTCTCTGACGAAAAAACGAGGAGAGATTTTGAAGTATATGAACAAAAGTGTGTGAATACTGTTTGTTAGAGGAATGCTTTCTTGTGCTGCCATCTTGTGGACAGTCTGGAACAGCAGCAGCTGTGCACTGAAACATGTATGTGTTGTAAACCAGTGATGTAGAAGGATTGATATGCATTTTGCAACATAATTTAAACTAATATAATAAATTTGGGAGTGTTTACCTCTGCAGGTGATGCTGAAGCTCTTTGTGCCATCTCTGTCAGAACTATTCGCTGTGAATGCCACAATAGTTTTTTTTTTTACATTAGGGACATCTGTGTTTTTGTTTTCTCTGTGTTCCTGTTGCTGTTTTAAAGCTCCAGCGTGTAGGAGTTAGGGGGATATATTGACAGAAAAAGAATATATATATTTTTATTTTTGCCTCTCTGTGCACCGCGCTCACGTGTGCGCGCGAGACCAGCGAAAGCATGTGAACACACATGAAGGCGGTGCCCATGTCTCACGGTCTCGCACAGGCGCACACACGTGAGGGCAGTGTACAGAGAGAGGCAGTTAGAGCTACAGGCTACAATGAGGCTAAAAACAGAGTTCAAATGGAGTTTTTCCAAACAACTTTTTATGTCGGGGCTTCAGGACACTTAGATCACTATGGATGAGTAGTATGGAGATATTTTGTGGTTTCAAATATGTGTTTTTGGACGTTTGAATCTGGGGCGTCCAGCCTCCATTAGGTGGAGTTGTGTTGCTACCCCCCTCTCCCCTTGGATTTCCACAAGGGATGTGAGGACTCTAAAACTTCACCTGAGCCTCCCTCGGCATATGGGTGAGTAGATAATGGCTGAATTTTCATTTTTAGGTGCACTATCCCTTTGAATCCTGCTGGTTCACACCAGTGTAACTAGATTCATTCATTCATTTCATTCTTAATGTGGTGTCGATTAGTGAGATGTGAGTCAATGAATACTTTAAGGTGTGCATGTTTCTGACCAAACTGTCAGAAACAGACTCCATGAGAGTGGCATGAGGGCCCGTCGTCCTCTAGTGGGACCTGTGCTCACAGCCCAGTATCGTGTGGCTCCACTGGCATTTGCCAGAGAACACCAGAATTGGCAGGTCTGCCACTGGCACCCTGTTGTCTTCACAGATGAGAGCAGGTTCACACTGAGCACATGTGACAGGCATGAAAGAGTCTGGAGATGACGTGGTGAACATTATACTGCCTGTAACATCCTCCAGCATGACCGGTTTGGTGGTGGGTCACTGATGGCCTGGGGAGGCATATACTTGGAGGGTCACACAGACCTCCATGTCATAGCCAACGGTACCCTGACTGCTGTTAGGTACCGGGATGAAATCCTCAGAGAGACTGTCAGATCTTATGTTGGTGCAGTGGACCCTGGGTCCCTCCTGGTGCGGCAGGCCCTGGGTTCCTCCTGGTGCGGCAGGCCCTGGGTCCCTCCTGGTGCGGCAGGCCCTGGGTTCCTCCTGGTGCAGTGGGCCCTGGGTTCACTGGTGCAGCAGGCCCTTGGTTCCTCCTGGTGCAGCGGGCCCTGGGTTCCTCCTCCTGCAATAGGCCCTGGGTTCCTCCTGGTGCAGTGGGCCCTGGGTTCACTGGTGCAGCGGGCCCTGGGTTCCTCCTCCTGCAATAGGCCCTGGGTTCCTCCTGGTGCAGCGGGCCCTTGGTTCCTCCTGGTGCAGCGGGCCCTGGGTTCCTCCTCCTGCAGTAGGCCCTGGGTTCCTCCTGGTGCAGCAGGCCCTGGGTTCCTCCTGGTGCAGCCGGCCCTGGGTTCACTGGTGCAGCGGGCCCTTGGTTCCTCCTGGTGCAGCAAGCCCTGGTGCAGTGGGCCCTTGGTTCCTCCTGGTGCAGCGGGCCCTGGGTTCCTCCTCCTGCAATAGGCCCTGGGTTCCTCCTGGTGCGGCGGGCCCTGGGCTGGGTTCCTCCTCCAGCAGTAGGCCCTGGGTTCCTCCTGGTGCAGCGGGCCCTTGGTTCCTCCTGGTGCAGCAAGCCCTGGGTTCCTCCTGGTGCAGCGGGCCCTGGGTTCCTCCTGGTGCAGGACAATGCCCAGCCTCATGTGGTCAGAGTGTGTAGGCAGCTCCTGGATAATGAAGGCATTGATGCCATTGACTGGCCCTGTTGTTCCCCTGACCTAAATCCAATTTAGCACCTATGGGACATTATGTATTGGTGCATCAGATGCCACAGACTGTCCAGGAGCTCAATGATGCCCTGATCCAGGTCTGGGAGGAGATCTCCCAGGACACCATCCACTGACTAATCAGGACCATGCCCAGACATTTTCAAGAGTGTATACAGGCCCGCAGGGGCCATACACACTACTGTCACATTATGATTTGCCCTGACAAAATTCACACAAGTTGGATCAGCCTGTGATTTCAATTTTTTACTTTGATTTTCAGTGGGATTCTAAATCCAGCCCTCAGTGGGTTGATGATTTCGGTTTCCACTGATTGTTGTTACGTCATTTTGTTCTCAACAAATTATACAATGTACATCAGTAAATATTTCCAACTTTAATAAGTTGTCAAGATCAAGATCTGTTGTGTGATTTTAATTTATTTGAGCAGTGTATATCTCGTTTGCATGTTGACACATGTGGTCCTCCATCATTCATTAGACCTGTCAATTAGAAATATGGTGAAGACAGTAAGATTTCACCGACTGTCACATCAGCGATGTATGGCTATGGATATGCTGCAGTCACTGCAGTAACATCTCAATCATCATTATTAAATGTCAGAAGGATGATCCGTGATTTAATCATTGCCCTCATGTGGAAACAGACCTTACAAAGTGCACCACAGGATAAAATTAGATGGATCATTAACACTTAATAAAAACAATGCTGACATTTAACACCTGTAATTAGTTTAACTTTATAAATGCTCCTTTGACATCTTACAGAAAGTTGTGTGAGATGCAAAAATAAAACAATCAGTGAAGTTTGCAAACCACCTAAAAACAATGTTTGCCGTCTCTGAACTAATATTAATGTCCTTCCAATCATAGCTATATCACCCACAGCTATCTCAGGTAAAACCGTGTATATGCCTGGTCTGAGGAATACGTGACATTTGCACATTCTTCTTTTATAAATACCAGTTCATGTGTGGGGAAAAAGCATACGCATGGCTTTTGTGTGTACACATTATTATCTGGACCCTGGTCTGTATGAGGAAGAGACCTCTGTTGATAACTCGGCTTCCGGTAAAAACCTCCTAAACAGTGAATACTGAAGAAATTTTAACTAGGAGATGTTTCAGCTGGTTGCAATCTGCAGTCCCCACTGCTATATTTGACTAAATCTGACACATTGGATGTCTGAAGTGGCGAGAGCTCAGTAGAAAAAATGTGATGTCTGCTCCTCTGCGTACCACTTAAGATTAAGGTTTGAAAAGTTTGAATCAATTTAAGGAATCAAATCGCCATTATAGTTTAATGGTGCTCAGCAACCGCCAGGGGAAACGCAATGGGACAAGAACAGAAATTAAGGTAGGGAGAGTCCATGTAGGGTGGGTGGGAGTGGTGGTGGATGGGTCCAACAAACACCCACTTCCACCTGGGAGAGCGGTAAGATTACAAAGCCAAACCCTGTTCTTTTTTTCTTAACCCAACCACGTGCTTTTGTTGGCTAAACATAACCATGTGCGTTAGTTGTTGGAGGAAAAAAAAAAAAAACATCAATTCACATTGTCGTTCTGACGTAGTGCCATTATTTTGAAAGAGATATTTTGAGAGAGGTTGACACAGCGTCCGAGATTGTCAACAACCAATGCACCCAGGGTACCTTTCACGTTGTATCTGGATGTGGGAAATCCATGGGCAAACGCTGATATGTGACAAGTTTGAAGAGAGAATGTGTTGCATTAGCAGACGTCTTGGTAAAAGTGTGCTTATTTTGTTTGTTTAATAAGGAACAGTGCACTTTAAAGTGGAAATAGGCCTTTTTTTGTTTTAACTTATGATTATGAAGTAAATGTTGATCACAAAATGTAATGGCCATAGAATGATAATAACTATTGGCATTAAGAACTGGCTAAAAACTGGCTTTCACTTTGCAATTCTTTTTGCCACCAGATATGATCTCCTGGGAAAATAAAGGCTCCATTTACACATAGTCTGTATAAAAATAATTGATGTAGCCTCTGTGACAACATTGACTGGTTTGTGGACTTTTGTTTTGAAACCTCAAGTTTGATGTTTTGGTCGTTGCTATCTTGGAATTTTGGAGCCAGGGGTGACCATATTTGGACGAGAGGGTGAAGCTAATGCTAGCTGCTAGCTTAGTTAGCATGTTACATTTATAGTTGAGGTTAACTGTGAAAAAGCTAATGCTAATTTTTGCTTATGAGAAACAGGCTTTAAACAAGTGGCAACCTCCAGGGCTGAAACATGAAGCAAACGCTGAAAACTGCCCAAAAGTACAGTTCTTCTAACATCCTCTTGAGGCTGGCTCCAAGAGCAAGTCAGTCCCCATAGACCTCCATGTTAAAATGCCCGACTTTACAGCCTGGTACAGACAAGTCTCCATAACTAATTTAGACATGACAACTATACAAGGGGTGAATTTTATATAGGCTAACTCACCTGTTTACATTTTATTTATGCTTATGCTTTATTTAAGTTATGCATTTGTATTTTCCAAATAGCTAATGTTCATAGCGAAATATAGGCCTATTATCCCTGCAGAACCACCTGCACACTATCTGTTTGTCCTCTCATGGAGGCCCGCCATCAAAACATTCACTTCTTTTCCTTATTATAACCCTGAACCTTAACCTGAAGTCTTAACTTTAATTAAGCACCTCACAAAATACTCTCATTTTGTAAATTCAAGGTGATTCTCACAAATATTTAAAACTTTTTCCCAGAAGATCACTGCTATCGATGATAGCTTTCAAAATAGATTTAAAAAAAAAAACACACAGCCAAAGTAAATATTTCAGCCTTGTGAAATTGTAATTGTAAAATTAAACTTTCATCTGAATCAGTGGTAATGTGGACAGTTAAAAAAACAAAACAAAGCACAAGTGTCTTTTGTCATCAGATGCACATTGTATGCTACAATTTTATTATTTAACCAAAACAGCTGGTATACATAGAAAATTGGAGACAGTTAGTATTTAGGAACTAAACATTTAACATAAGATACAAGATTCTCAGGAGCCAGAGGTAAAGTAACAGGACTGCCTGGTAATACGTTAACAAAACATGTTGCCATTACTTCTCTTAACACAGACAGGACTGTGTGTGTGTCACAGTAACAGATATGTCAGATACCTTCTGGGTAATGAAGTCTTCCCTCTGCTTAAAAATGTAATAAAACCTGTTAATTGATAAGTGAAACGTCATTACCTGGTCATGTTGTTGACCAGAAAAGTTTACAAGCAAATATGAAATCAGATGGAAACATTTCTGTCCTCTTAGTATAACTGTTATGATGTGTTCAAGGCTTACCGTCTGAGTTGACAGTTAAAACATTTTACATTCATGTGTCGTTTTAATAAAAATCACCTAAAATAAAGGAAGCTGTATTAATATATCAGCTAAAAATGATAAAACAAATCACTAAAGACATGCAGGCATCAGTCATTAATGCAGCTGAGCGGTGATTATTACCAAATTTAAAATGTTTCCACCTACTCCCAAACCAGGGATAGGGCTCAGATTAACAGGCTTTACTAAATTTTTTACCCAGTCGAGGAATATCTGACTTTATTTTTGACATTATCAACCGCTACATTTTATGTCTTCCAATAATAGATATTGATTTATTTCAAATAACATCAAACTCAGGATCAGGACAAATCCTGCCAAAAGCAAACAGTTCATCCATGTTTCCCTGATTTAAGTATTCCGACTTTTTGGATGCACACACAGAAGAACAAGTGAAAGAAAGTTAAATTGTATCATACTTTTATGAAGGACTAAACACAAAAGCGCATCATGTGCATATATTTAATAGGGAACAGTTTTGGTTCTTGGGGTCATTATTGATGTACTTCTGCTTAGTCCCAAATGATTTTTGTTAAACCCGTCTGCCAACTCGGGCAAGTCGAGACTAGCTATTCATTTCTGCTACCATCCTCCAAACTCTCTGTGGCTCTCAGGTTTTAGTAATAATGGCTCAGCTTTGGGAGAACAGGGTGAGTAAATCTAAGAAATAGAGCCCTTAATTCTAGTTCTGAATGGCCCTATTTTGGAACTGGGACATTTCAATCACTCAGTGGCTTTTAAAATAAATTACAAGAAAGAAACGAAAATAAAATTTGACCGGATGATGGGTGATCTTTATAGTGATTCATGGGGAGAAAAAATGTCAGGAGGGCTCAGACTAACAAAAAAACTGCAACCACGTAAGGTCCTTTTAAACTCATTACAAACAAAAAAGGGAATTTTCTTGGTTGTATGAAATCATGTTTTTTGTTATTGTGCACTCGACAGGCATAATTAGGGCCATGATAGTGTGTGGTAGTGATCAGGCTTGAATTTGAATATTTTTTTTCCAATGTTTACAAATTCAGATCCAAAAATCAAATTTTTAGAATTAAAAAGAAAAGATCTAGGTTGCTCAGATTTGATTGGTCAAATTCAGATCTAAAAAGTCTAGTTAAAATTTATATTTTATTAATTTTTCATATTGACATTTGAACTTTGAAAATCATGTATCTAACTTTATTTGTTCTGAATTTCCCTTTTAAAACTTTAAAATATTAATTTCTTGATTTGCAATGTCAAAAGCTGAAATTGGATATATTTTTTTCAATGTTTACAAATTCAAACCTAAAAATTCAAGTTTCATAATTAAAAAAAAAAAAAAAAAAATCAGATTGCTCAAATATTGATTGATCCAATTCAGAATTAAGAAATGAAATTCAACCCAACTGACCTAATTTCCATTTTAAGCATTCAGTGGCTGTAAAAATTCAAATATTTATGGTCTCGTATTTGCTCCTATAGCTCAACACTATAGTGAGAATAAAATACAGTAAAAGAAAGATACCCAGGGCATCATTTATACTGTAGGAAATGTGGCAACTTGACTCAAAGTAAAGGCTAAACATTAAAGGGCAGGGACACACCGACAGCTGCTGTTACTTACAGCTCACAGACAAAAATAGCCTCCACACACTGAGGATTGGATCAGTGATTTTTTTAAATCTAACTTGTACCTAGAATGATTTTTCTGACCAAATGTACTGTAAAATGATTTTCTGTTACTAATGAATGTGATTCCTAGTAATCACTTTTCTAGTTCTCAGTGTGTGCTGGCATTACACGCAGTTACTGAGTCCTCACAGGTTCGAACATTCAGCTTCATACGCTTATCGCATCAGCTACATGATTTTATTCGTTAACCTGCACTGGAAAATGAGTGTAAACGGATATAAAACAGACAGGATTCAGTCGTCATACAGGGTGTCAAACTGTGGTCACACAAAATATGAAACATTAATGTGAGGAAACATATAAGATGACGGACGGCATCTAAAATGCATTCTAGTCCAAAAGAAACAGACCAACTGAGGACAAAAATTAGTTCCAGTAGAAAAAAAGCAGACTATTAAATCCTTTTGTTTAACTAAAAAAAGACAACATGCATATTAAATACATTTGTTAATTTGTTTTATATGCTCAACAGGACAAGACTTTGGGTGAAAATATTCAACTTAATAAATACGTAAATAATTGTGATGACAAACAGTGATTATTATTTAGTAGCAAGAATTTCAGCTTTTTACGCTAATAACCCACAAACGCAAGTTTGTTTTTTTACTCATAGGGCTATTTCGACATTGAGTAATTACAAGCTATTACAGGTTTTTATATTTGTCGCAGTTGTACATGAATATCAGTGCACAGCAGGATATGCTTGTGTTTTGTTTTAACTGTCTGTTTAAACATAGCTAATAGAGGGTTTTCAGTTAGGTCACAAATTAATCAGCCTCATCTGGCACCATAATGTAGGTCCATGTAGTTGAGATTTGGCTCTCTGCTAGCTGAAAAACCTTGTTGTGATGTCACTGTAGAAAGTTTCATTGTCAAACAAACTGAAGAGCCTGATAAATTAGATTTGTTCTTATGCTACAGTGCTAGCATCTGCTAAGAATTGTACATAAGCTAGTGTCCAAAATAGTTGAATTAAAAAAAAAATAAAAAAAATTAACCAGCCATTAGCTAGCAAACAAAATACGAAAGCAAACTTAAAATTTAACAATGTCTTTGTTTACATGGTAGAAATTTAGCTCTCCAAAACCTAGCTGAAATAACTTGTTGTACAGGATCAGTGGAAATGTTCAGAAAAATTCTTAAATGTAAAATTCTGATGAATTACATTTTTTTCTTAAGCTATAGTGCTAAGAATTGTACTTTAGCTAAATTACTGATATTCAGCTGGCAGCAAAAATTAATAACATTAAACCTGCAATATAAGATGTCTTTTTCATGATCTTGACATGCACTGTAAATTAGTGCACGTC
The DNA here is from genome assembly GCF_041903045.1 of Epinephelus lanceolatus. NCBI lineage: Eukaryota > Metazoa > Chordata > Actinopteri > Perciformes > Serranidae > Epinephelus > Epinephelus lanceolatus. The sequence continues at coordinate 37,271,632 of NC_135749.1, read as the reverse complement.
AACATCAAGAAAAGCAGATTAATTTAAGCTATATTAATATTTAGCAAACAGTTAGCTGGCCAAGAAAATATGAAAACATCGAACTTGGAATTTCACGATGTCTTTGTCTATATGGTAGAGATTTAGCTCTTCAAAAGCTAGCTGAAATAATATCTTCTCGTAAAGTGTGTGTAGAAACATTCTCAAATGTAAAACTCTGATACATTAGTTTTGTTAAAATGCTTGTTTCTACTAAGAGCTATAAATTAACTAGTATCCAAATGATGAATTTAAACTGTATTGATATTTAGCTAACAATTAGTGAGCTTAAAAAAAATGTGAAATGTCCTTTTAATTCTGTTGAGACAACCAAACTGCACATTCAGGAAGGCAATCAGCTGTAATTATGCCAGAGAGCTAAAGACCTCCCACATGGCTGCCAGAGGACGTGTTAAACCACCTGAAAAACTTTGTATATACCAGACAGTTGGTGTAGACAGACCAAAACACTTATCCACATTACTCCAATTCACTATAGCTAAGTAGTAACACGGAACCTATAATACCAACCTCTATTACTACCATGGACTTGGAAGTGTATGCTAACAAACAGTTGCTACATAGTTGGTAGATTAGCAACATGTTAAAAGTTGAACAATGGACAGGGACAGAGGGGTTAGTGAACCTGGAGGCCAACCAAGACACAGATTATGTCTGTCTGCAGGGGAACTTAGTTGTAATCACTCATCATCATTGATTAAGTTTTTTCTGTTCATTTTGGAAAAGTCAAAACATTGAAAGTGCTTTATAGACAATAAATGCTGTAAAAATGCAAAGACAAAACCAAAAAGTTAAAATAAACAAAGACATTGGGTCTCATTCATGAAATGTTAGTAAATCTGTGAGTAGATTTGCACATAAAAACCTTGGTACTAAAAACCTACGCTGGATTCATGAACGCAGGGGAAAACTTGGATTTGATCGTAGGCATGTGTGTATGTTCATGAATGCCAATCAATCCTAAATTGACAGCAGGTTCCTGCTAGTCAGCAATTAGCATACACCCCCACCCATTAATAGCCAGAGACCACCATACATGGAGGTGATAATAGGTGCATCCTGTCGACCTGCGAGCATAGAGCAATCAAAGAAAGAGAGAGAGACAGTGAAAGAAAAACTTGTCCGACACTGAGAATGAAGTTTTGCCCTCTGTCTACATAAGTGCCCTTTTTGCAAGACATGTTTTTCTCTACATCTTTTCAATAATTTTATATTTTAGTTTTTAAATTTGGCCCATGGCATCAATTCTTAATTAAAAGTGTGCTGTTTGGCCGTCAACTGCATTGAGTCGAGCCCTGTCCCTCCCTCTAGTTTCCCTTGTGGCAGCCGTATGCAAATCAAGCGCCCTGCAGAGCAGCATGACGTTTCCCTCATCTGCCATCATGGACAGCCAGGTAACGATAGTGTTTGCTCTAAGCCTCAGCATTGTTTCACTGTTGTGAAATTAAATCACTATTAAAACATCTGATAGTGGGATAGTGCACCCAAACATGAAAATTCAGCCATTATCTACTCACCCATATGCCGAGGGAGGCTCAGGTGAAGTTTTAGAGTCCTCACATCCCTTGTGGAGATCCAAGGGGAGAGTGGGTAACAGCACAGCTCCATCTAATGGAGGCTTATGGTGCCCCAGATTCAAACGTCCAAAAACACATAATTGAAACCACAAAATATGTGCTGAAGCCCCGACATAAAAAGTTGTTTGGAATAACGTCATCTGAACTCTGTTTTTAGCCTCATTGTAGCCTGTAGCTGTAACTGCTTCTGTGTACACTGAGCTCACGTGTGCGCGTGAGACCAGCGAAAGCACATGAACACACATGAAGCCCATGTCTCACGGTCTCGCACAAGTGCACACACGTCAGCGCAGTGTACACAGAGGCAGTTAGAGCTACAGGCTACAATGAAAATTTTCATTTTGCGGTGCACTATCCTTTTAATACAGGCAGTCTAATGTAGGCAATAACTCACTGTTAAGTTTAGCAAGTAAGATGTAAAACCACACTGTCTCCCTCCAACTCTTTGTCAGATCCAGGTTCACCAGCTGCCCGGTGTGAGCGGAGACAGATGCTGAATTGTTTTCCCAGGTCCACAAGTCATATTATAAAGAAGCGTATAGCTGCCACATCACACAAATAATGTTTATGTCTCCCACGTTGCGCCTGTGACAATTAAATTAAACAAAGATGACATTCAGTTTGGGGCTGCAGTGTATAACGAGGGCAGAGGAGGAACTTGTTGGTTTGTTATTTTATTTATTTAGAGAACAGCGTTTTTCAGTTTTGTATAAGTTGATTTAAATAACTCATTCACATTTTTAAGAATCCTATTCTGAAGCTTAAATCTGCTAAATACCAACTAATTTAGCTAAATGTGTTATATTTCTAATCTCCTGTCATGTTTAACTTACATGTATCAAAGGCATCTGAGTATTGTGAACATAACAGAGCACAATATGAAATAAAATTATAATTTCTAATAATTACAAACAATATTTGTGTACTATCTATATACAAAAGTACTACAAGCAGTCAGAAGCAGGTGTAGATTTTGTTGGTACCTACGAATAGATCGGAGCTACTAACATATTAATGAATGCCGAAATACACGTAAATTTCCTTCTGCAAACAGTTTACACACAAATTCGTTCTGCTCATGTTTCATGAATGAGACCCAATGTTTTTTGTTAAAAGCTAACAGCACACTTAATCTACTAAGACGCTGGCATCCGCAGTTCCTAATCCGCCACTCTTCATATCCACTGCTGGAATATTATGCTGAACTTTCTAATATAAAGCCAAAAGGATTCTTTATACTGGAGAAAACTTTAAGAACATGCACGTCAATCTACCGTACGTGTCATTATTAGGATAACTGTGAATTTACACGCCATTCTTCAGTGTGCTACCCTAACAATTACAATTACTCTTTCAGTTTGCGTAGAAGCTCAAGTTTTCTTTCAGTCTGTCTTCTCTATCAAACACTCACCTATATTTTAATAGAAAAAAAATCCAGCATAATTTCAATTTAAATAGAATTTTTACAATATTTAAGTTAAATTCAGCACACAGGCTTTTGGCACCTTTAGTGGAAATGGGAAACTACGGGCATGTATGACAAACAAAATATACAAACACATCAAAATATAAATATGTACATACAAATAATGATTTGAAAATACTCCATCAATCCTTCCAGAATTTTTCCATATATCACCCATCGTAACTTCTTCCCAATACAATACGCGTTAACATTTACGTAATGTTTCATTTGAGTAGTGTCTGCTACAACAATGACCTTGTCCAACTTGTTCGACAAGGATGTCCTTTCACACCTTTTCTTTTGTAAACTGAAGTTGCCCAGGGGAATTGATCTCAGATCAGCACCAGTGTTCCCAGTAGTAATCTCAGAGGGAAACTTCACTGGAGTTGGTCAGGTGCAATACAGACAGTTTTCAACTTGCAAGAGGCTGCAGGTTTCGTTTTTAAAGGGAGAGGTGCTTTAGTCAGTTTCCAAAGCAAGAAAATTTGGCACTGTGGGGAAAATTCTCAGCCTAAGAGAGTCCACTGATACTTTACGAAAGGTAAACTTTCTTGTTGGATGCAGTCTAAATCTGGACAAGAAATGTCTACCTTTTATCTGCATTAGTTTGACAGATTTCCTCTGACTTTGCTTGAGTTCAGAAAGGAGCTTTTCAAACTATGTACTTACAGGCTTTAAAACCCAAAACTCGCACAAAAATCACTGTTGTCAACACCACAAACAGAAGTGTTTTTATCCCTCATTTAAATATTATGTCTTTGGCCAAAAGGTGAAAGCGCTTTATTTGATTTCTTACCTTTATAAATTTCTGTAATTAGATCACCGTGTTATGATCGAACATCCCTTTTAAGTTTTGTTAGGTAATTTCTAAACTGATGCTTGATCAGAGTCTCCGAGCAACTTCCTCCCATTCTTGCCGTCCATTTGATGTCATAGCTCCTATTTACTTGTTGACAACCATTTTGTGTCCCTTAAGAGCATATTTGCTGAGATTCAGCCAGGGACGCAAAATGGCGCAAGTCAAACCAGCTCTTCTAGTCTCAGTGAATAC
>NC_135749.1:36352500-36582500 GCF_041903045.1 Epinephelus lanceolatus | reverse complement strand
CTGACCCATTCATTGACCCTATGTGGACTTTATTGCTTTAATTGCTACATCACATGACTTTCTGGCAATAAATTTACCACTTAGACCTCAGAGAATTTTTTTTTCTTAAAAATTTGCCACTTTAATTTCAGAGAATATCCATTGTTTTTTCTTTTTCTTTTTTATAAATGTACCACTTTAATATGACAGAATATCCAAACTTTTCTTATAAAAGTACCACTTCAGTTTCAAACAATATCCTTTTTTTCTCATAAATTTACCATTTTATCTCAGAGAATATCCATTTTTCAAAATAAATGTACCACTTTAATTTCACAGGATATCCAAGTTTTTTTCTTATAAATGTACCACTTTATTTTCAGGGAATATCCAAATTTTGTCTTAAAAAATGCCACTTTAATTTCAGAGAATATCCATTTTTTTTCCTTTAAATATACCTCTTTAATTTCAAGGAATATTCAAGTTTTTATCTGTAAAATTTACCACTTCAAATTTTTCTCAAATGCACCACTTTAATCTCAGAGAGTATTCAAGTTTTTTCCGGAAAATTTAACACTTTATCTCAGAGAATATCCATTTTTTAAAAATAAATTTACCTCTTTAAACAAAGAGAATATCCAAGTTTTTTCTTTTACACTTACCACTTTAATTTTATAGAATATTTAAGTTTTGTCTTAAAAATTTACCACTTTACTCTCAGTAAATCTGACATTTTCCTGGGAATTTTCTTTCCCTCTTTTGCTTCCATTTTTCTTTGTTTTTAACCTACAATGGCACCAATACCCCATTGTAAAATACAACTGAAAGGGTTAGAGATTATTTTTTTGTGACATCACTGTCCTCTGACCTCATCGTCACAGCTGCAGCCCAGGTCACTGGTCACAGTGGCATCAGAGTCTGACGCTGGTGACGGCAGTGTCACTTCCTCTGGCATGCTGGGTTGGTGTGGAGGATCTTTCAGCATGTCGTTCAAGCTGCCGTATGTCCCATTGTTAGGGGCCGGCTTCAACCCTAACAAGTCTGCGACACAGAGAGAAAGAAGGAGAGACAGCAGGGTCAGTTTGTCGATAAAAATATCAGAAGTGTATTTGAACAGGAGATAAAAGTTTGTTGTATAGCTGTAAAAAAGGTTTCAGAGCTCTCTTGACACATCACACATGAAAACATGACCTGTAAAGTGGCCTTATATGACCCAAGGTGCATCACTGATGACCAATTTAAAAAAAAGAAAGTTATATTCTCACCACACATGACGTTGTATAATTCTATATTTTCAAACTCTGGCACGCTTTTCTGGAACTTGAAGCTCGGTCCATGACCCACGAATATGGTCTGTGTGAAAAAAATAACACATTAAACCCTGAGGAAAAATGGTTCTCCTCTAAATCACTGGTTTACATATGCCTGGTTCTCAGTGGTTGGAACTACAATAAAAGAAAAATCATTGTGTATGCTACAGAGACATCAGGTAAAAACAATATGTTACTGTCAGAGGTGTGTTATACAATGTGATTATATCACAGTTAATAATACAGGAGACAAAAAGAGATAGTAATTTAAGGAGACTTTAAATCAACACAGTACCCTCATGCTGGTAATCTTGTTGTCAAAGCCGTGGTCACCAAAGAAACCACACCGAGTCCTCAATTTTTCGGGCATTTTCCTAAAGCAAAAACAAAAGTACGTTTTTTCCAACTATCAAAACCTTCTGCAGCCTTTCTTTAAGAAGTTTAATATAACAACTCCCAAATCTTAAAGTCTAACACTGTCGGGCAAATGTCTTTTGCCATGGGTTTATTATGATGACAGGACATTTTTCACTTTAACCAAATATTTCAGGAAATCTCCATTAACCCCTCAACAGACCACACAATCCTTCAACTCAGTTTAAAGGTGCAGTATGTAGAATTCAGTGGCATCTGGTAGTGAGGTTGCAGAACAGGCGCCAAGCATGTAAGAGAACCATGGAGGCCGGTGTGAAAACGCAAACATGAGAATGGCCCGATATACAGCCAGTGTTTGGTTTGACTGCTCTGGGCTACTGTGGAAGCATGGCGGACTCTGTAGAAGAGGACCCCCTCTGTATGTAGACATCAATGGCTCATTCAAAGGTAACAAATACACAAAGATTCTTAGTTTCCTGGGGGTTTTATATCAATGAAAGAGAACATAGTCATGAATATTATACTACATTTCTGCCCCTAAATCTTACACACTGGACCTTTGAAACATGAAAATTATTAAGGACACTCTCCAACATTACAAAAACTATAGAGATTTCTTAAAATACATCTTCATTGGGATGATTAAAGCAGTGGTGCTGGCAGCTGTAAACCTGTTTGCACTGCGCGCACATTTTTTTCAATGATTTATCATCCTATCTTGAAAATAAAATTGTGACAAATGCAGCAGATTGTGTCTTTGGGCTCTTTTTTACCGATGAATGTGCCTGAGATGCATGTTCTGGTGTCCACTCACTATGACACATACATTTGGATGCTGATGATTGGTGCACACATCACGGGCCAGAGATCAGTGTATGATAAACATTTCTGGAGCTCAGTAGTGATGCTAACAATATTGTGTTACTTATCTTGTGTGTTAACAAGCAAAAGTAGTTAGAAATGAGCAAACGAAAACAACTGAGCATTTTTCAGGATTTTGAAATAAGAACGCAAACAAGCCTCAGCAGCGAAGAGTATGCAGAGTGCAGCAATGCGAGCATCGAGTCTGCTGACGTTATTGCTGCTAGCATTAACGTTACAACGACAGAGGCTAGCAGCCAGCTACATGTCCAGGATCCACCAGCTTTGCAAAGCGATGAGCCCTGCGATCATCATGATATTGGAATTGATGCAGAGGCCATTCTGCAGGAGTTTGATGCAACAGGGAGAAATACAATGAACTTCAAATAGGTAGGAACACTACTTCATTTTATCATCTTTTTATTGTTAATTGTAGCAGCTTGGTTTGGGCTTCGTGTTACATATTGTTGCTGTATATTTTGTTGATGCTGAAGCTGTGTTGTTACTGTGTGATGCTGCTGCTAAATGAGGGAATCTTTTGTCTGCTAAATGCCTGTATGTTTCTCTGGGCTACAGTACAGGCCAAAAGTTTGGACACACCTTCTCATTCAATGCGTTTTCTTTATTTTCATGACTATTTACATTGTAGATTCTCACTGAAGGCATCAAAACTATGAATGAACACATGTGGAGTTATGTACTTAACAAAAAAAGGTGAAATAACTGAAAACATGTTTTATATTCTAGTTTCTTCAAAATAGCCACCCTTTGCTCTGATTACTGCTTTGCACACTCTTGGCATTCTCTCCATGAGCTTCAAGAGGTAGTCACCTGAAATGGTTTCCACTTCACAGGTGTGCCTTATCAGGGTTAATTAGTGGAATTTCTTGCTTTATCAATGGGGTTGGGACCATCAGTTGTGTTGTGCAGAAGTCAGGTTAATACACAGCCGACAGCCCTATTGGACAACTGTTAAAATTCATATTATGGCAAGAACCAATCAGCTAACTAAAGAAAAACCAGTGGCCATCATTACTTTAAGAAATGAAGGTCAGTCAGTCCGGAAAATTGCAAAAACTTTAAATGTGTCCCCAAGTGGAGTCGCAAAAACCATCAAGCGCTACAACGAAACTGGCACACATGAGGACCGACCCAGGAAAGGAAGACCAAGAGTCACCTCTGCTTCTGAGGATAAGTTCATCCGAGTCACCAGCCTCAGAAATCGCAAGTTAACAGCAGGTCAGATCAGAGACCAGATGAATGCCACACAGAGTTCTAGCAGCAGACCCATCTCTAGAGCAACTGTTAAGAGGAGACTGCGCCAATCAGGCCTTCATGGTCAAATAGCTGCTAGGAAACCACTGCTAAGGAGAGGCAACAAGCAGAAGAGATTTGTTTGGGCCAAGAAACACAAGGAATGGACATTAGACCAGTGGAAATCTGTGCTTTGGTCTGATGAGTCCAAATTTGAGATCTTTGGTTCCAACTGCCGTGTCTTTGTGAGACGCAGAAAAGATGAACGGATGGATTCCACATGCCTGGTTCCCACTGTGAAGCATGGAGGAGGAGGTGTGATGGTGTGGGGGTGTTTTGCTGGTGACACTGATGGGGATTTATTCAAAATTGAAGGCACACTGAACCAGCATGGCTACCACAGCATCCTGCAGCGACATGCCATCCCATCCGGTTTGCGTTTAGTTGGACGATCATTTATTTTTCAACAGGACAATGACCCCAAACACACCTCCAGGCTGTGTAAGGGCTATTTGACCAAGAAGGAGAGTGATGGAGTGCTGCGGCAGATGACCTGGCCTCCACAGTCACCGGACCTGAACCCAATCCAGATGGTTTGGGGTGAGCTGGACCGCAGAGTGAAGGCAAAGGGGCCAACAAGTGCTAAACACCTCTGGGAACTCCTTCAAGACTGTTGGAAAACCATTTCAGGTGACTACCTCTTGAAGCTCATCGAGAGAATGCCAAGAGTGTGCAAAGCAGTAATCAGAGCAAAGGGTGGCTATTTTGAAGAAACTAGAATATAAAACATGTTTTCAGTTATTTCACCTTTTTTTGTTAAGTACATAACTCCACATGTGTTCATTCATAGTTTTGATGCCTTCAGTGAGAATCTACAATGTAAATAGTCATGAAAATAAAGAAAACGCATTGAATGAGAGGGTGTGTCCAAACTTTTGGCCTGTACTGTATATTCAGTATATTATATTGTATTCTGTTATTTTGCTGGCTGCTGTTGTCAGGTCTGTTGGCTTGTCTCTGAAATGCACGTTGTAGGCTAATCAGAGTTATAAGGTGCTGTTGTGTTAGAAATGTTAATGTTAATCTCTTGCTCGCTTGCTGAGTACACTGCGTATGTCCGTGCGTGGGAAACCTACGTGTTCATGGTACCCTACAAGTGGGCGGGAGGGCAGTCCCTGTGTGCACTATGAAATATAATCCTGCCGGCACCACTGGATTTAAGTGCCACTTCATCTTTACTTCACTAACTTGAAAGAACACTTATTTGAAAATCAAATGAATATGGTTCAGTTATTTGAGCTACAATGTCTAATATGTATTAAATACCATCAAGCATTGTTTTTTTCTTACCTGATGAAGTAAACTGTCAAATAACACCACACAGAATAAACGAGTGGGCTTACTGTGTGCTTGTGTTGGTGACAGTATAAAGATTCCTGGCACAATCATTTCTCAGAATCAGTATGGTAATGATTTATACATATTAAACTGTCACATTAATAAGCACGTCTCAGGTTACCTGGCGATGTGCCACTTCCTCTCCATCAGCAGCTGGACTTCCTCGATCCTGCGGTTGTTAGCATAGTGAAGCCTCTTGGGTAAATGCTGCTTCAGGTACGGCTTGAAGTGCTGAGTCGGCATTTTACACTGAAACAACAAAGGTAGTGACTGATCTGACCTCTCTTTCTCTCTGTCACACTGGACAGTTTGAAAAATGGCAGGAAAAATGGTTTAGTTTATGTCTGTATGGTGGCACTCACAGTGAGGTTTGCGACCACAACTTTTGGGTCATCTGAAAAGAAAGAATAATATCAAAATGAAGCCCATTTTATTTCTTTTTTAAATGTCTGAAAATCTGATCCAATCTAGTGCTAAAACCAATCAGTCTCTTCTTACATGTAGTGGATTTGGGGTCGCGGGGTCGTATTCTGCCCAGTGAGCCGGGGATCAGTGTAATCTCGTCGATGTTGAGCGGGTAGCTGCTAAGAAACTCTGTCCGGTCACAGTGGGTCTCCTCCATACCTGACAGTCAGACAGAGAAGACAGCCATGGTGTCAGTTGTTATTATTAGTGAAAGGGTTGGTTCACCTAAAAATAACACAGATTACATACGAACTTTTTTTTCACCTCATTTTCTGTTCATGCTGATGCTGATTCATTTTTACGTGCCAAAATCTGAACCTGCTGCTCCCACTGAAAATACACTGGAGGTGAATGAGACTTTTTGCTCTTCAAAGTATTGAATAGACTGTATATTGATAATGGGTGTAGCCACTGTGGTGTCAACCACAGGTGGGTGAGATTATTATAAGCCCAAGCACAGTCAGTATTACTCAGTAATAACTAACATAATGATGTTGTTTTTTGGGTTTATCTGTATTTGTAGCCCTTGTATTTGATTTTGTAAGTCATCCTCTTTGTTATTCATTCAGCTTTAAATAAACAGATTTAACTATAGAAAAGAGATATAACATCAAATGTTACATGGCAGTCATACCATGGTCTCCTACGATGATGACGTTGACGCAGCGATGCAGGTTCATCTGCTTTAGACCGTTCATCAGCTGACCAATGATGTTATCCATCTCCCTCAGAGGGTTATCCAACTGTAGACAAGAGAAACTAGAATTACCACCTTGGGGTTGTATGCCTCTGCAAACCACTCAAGTTGCAGTTACAGTTTACATCCATGTCTGTGAACACATAAATTCTTCACATCTTCAGCCTGACAGCACAGAGGATCTTCAGCCATTGCCACCAATTCAGTATCTGACCAAATGTCTTCCCTTCTGCTCCTGAGATGTGACGTTGAGTAATGGCCAAAAACATATTTTATGAGGTCACACTGGCCTTGACCTTCAGCCACCAAAATCTAATCAGTTCATTCTTCAGTCCAAGTGGACCTTTGAGCCAAATTTAGGGAAACTCCTTCACAGCCTTCTTCAGATATCATGTTCACGAGAATGAGGTCTGGTCAAGGCCAGAGTGATCTTTGACCACCAAATTCTAATCAGTTCATTGAGTCCAAAAGGATGTTTTTGAAGAAAGGAATGAGATGTTTAAGAGAATGAGATGGACGCAAGGTCATTCCCACTAAAGAATTTCAAACAAGGTCACAGTGACCTTTGACCTTTGACTACCAAAATCAAATCAATTCATCATTGAGTCCGAGTGGACATTTGTGCCACATTTGATTAAATTGGCTAAAGATATGTTTAAGATATTGCATTCATCAGACTGGAACGGACGGAGGGACAGACAGAAACAGATGGACGGATGGATGAATGGACAGACAATCTGAAAACATGATGCCTCCAGTTACGGCTATCACCAGCACAGAGGCATAAAAACAGGATAAATAAAGAAATAACCGAGACCTTTATTTGTTTTTTCACTTCTCAACCCACAGGTGTCACACTCACCTCACTGCTGAGCGGACCCAGACGATGTCCGAAGGTATCAGGCTGCTCCGAGTGAACGGCGTAAACGTACGGTCTGAGGATAGACAACATAGACAATTTATTTATGATTTTTAATTCAAAAATCATCCAAGTGTGAGACCATTTTGAACAAGATTAAATCCTTTGCTGAGCGTGTTGTTTCTGGTGTAAGCATCTCATCTCATCTCACACTGAACTGAGAAACAAAAACACCTACTAACCCTCAGCTTCACTGCACTATAAAAACACTTATCAGCTCATGACCCCTTCGCTGACCCAGCATCTACTCAACACTAAAATAACCTTTATCTTCAAGTCTTGAAAAGACACTTACCAACCCTCAGACACGCCTAACTACATATAAAACATACAGCATTTCTTATATAAATCTATTTGAGACTAACAACTCATTGCTGAGATCTTTGACATAAAGTAAAAGTCCAAGTTGTATTTATAGGTCATCTTGCCTTGGGATCACTCAAGCTGGGATACAGCAATCTGCAATTTAAAGCAAATGTGAGCCAGGGGCGAAAATGGCCACCTTCCCTACTTCGTACCCCTTACCACCCTGGGACTGTCTGCTATTTCTTCAGAAGAAACTCTAGATACTGACACATACACAGAGCCATGGCAGGGGAAAGCTCAGACCAGCAGGAGCTGCAGCATGGACAATCTCTGTGTGACAAGTGTGTGTTGAATCCTGCAAAATCCACAAGAGGCTCATCATGCCAAAACTGTTGGATATATCTACAGGAAACTGCTGTGCTACAGATGAGAATTTTTACAATGGAAGATGAGAAAGGGCTTCATGGGATACTCCCCATGACAACCAATGGTTAGACAGCTATGTTTGCCACCACTGATCAAAGTAGTGTTAACCATAATGTTACCTCAAATATCCTAAACCTGGATGATACTAGGGATGTCCCGATCCGATATTCGGATCGGTATCGGCCGCCGATATTAGCAAAAAACGGGCATCGGCATCGGATCGGACTGCATGGAAAAATGCCGATCCAAGAACTCCGATCCAGTTTTTCACAGAATCCGATCCAGGTTTTCCGGCCAGCCCAGCGCCCTGTGATTCAAGCAGTCCATTCCAGTGGCAGCTCCAGCTCTTACTATCAATCCACCAGGCCAGCATGCAGACGGCAGACCATGCCGCAGACACACACGGAGGGAAGGGTTGGAAGAGTAGCGGTCAATTTAGTTAACTGACTATTTGTTTTCTGCTCTGTTTTTTTGAGAGTGATATTTTTATTTGGTTTACACTCTTACTGTTTAAGTAAAGAGCACTGATGGCATTGTTTTGGGCACAATTAGTAAAATTGGAGCCATGGATGGACTATTGCTTGTTTAAACAGTTGTACAATATTGTGTGCCTGTGCACCAGGCTGGCACTGACTACTAAAATAACTGAAAAGGAAAGGTTCAAGTTTAAAGTTTGTTTATTTAACCCTGTTAACAATAAACAGGTCAGTTTCTCATACTAACTGTTGTGGATCATTCTAACTAACCTGATTAAGTAGTTGTTCTTGATAGAGTAATATTGCTTGATCAAACCTTTTCTAACATGACTGACAACAAAATAAGTGAATATGTATAATACACACTTGGATCGGATCGGTATTGGCCAAAACTCAAGGCTGTAATATCGGTATCGGATCGGAAGTGAAAAAGCTGGAACGGGACATCCCTAGATGTTACAGTGTCTTTCCTGAAACTTTTTAAAGTGCTAAGTAACAAATGGAACAGAATCAGAAAAACAAATTGTGGTATCACAGGAAGAAATACAGCATTGCCGGGCATTTGGCTCAAAAACAAATATCAACCACTGTCTGCACTAAGTCTGAACGAGCCGGAAAGCAATTTCATGACTGGGAAGCAGGGAATAAAAAAATGATCTCACTCATAAAGGAAAAACATGATACTAATATACAGGACAAGACCAGAGAATCTGTGATAGAGGTGAAGGAGATAGATATCCTCCTTGTGGGAGACGGTGCTATCAGTACTGTAAACAATGGAAGGACAAGTTGTATTTAAAACTATAGATCATCTTTCACTGGAATCACCCCAGCCATGATACAGCAATCTGCAACTTAAAACAAATGTGGGCCAGGGTCATAAAGTGTGGGGCAAATGGCCCCTTCCCTACTTCCTATCCCCTACCACTCTTCAGCCCCTTTGCTCGGACCATACCCATTTTTGAACTCGGCCTTCATTGTGCGCTCAACTACACACCTGTAAAGTTTCATGGCTGCATCTTGCAGTTGTGCTGGTATTACAATTAGGGCAGCCTACAGTCTTTTCAAGGTAACTTGTTAGGTATGACATGATATAAGTCCATCAATGCCAAAACACTGGAAGAAATTGTCAAAAGTCTCAGTTCCCTCTGGCTCCCCTCCCAGTATTTTCACAATTTTTAACTGGACTTTCAACATTTATTTGTTTCACCAGAATTTTTTCTCCTTCTAAAAGTCAAAGTTTGTACCATGAGAAAACCTGGGTTTACAAAAATCCAGTCAGAAAGATATGTTTTTCAGAACATTGAATACATACATTCATGTCTAAAAAAATCCCAAGTCAAGTCCCAAGAATGGAAAGACACACCTCTCAGCATCAGGCAGGTGCAGCCAACCCAGGATGGTCAAAATCCTCCTCTCCAGAGGAATCACCCTGGAAGCAAAACATGGTGAATGATGATGAAGAAGTAGGAAAAATGAAATTATTATTATTTTTTTAGTTATTATTATTAATTACACATCTTTCACAGGACTTCCTAGGTTCATAGAACCACCCGTCTTTATGAACAAAAAGGGGGAAAGGGGGGAGCTGATCTATCTTTAAAACTGTCTGTGTTCAACATGTCCTCTGACAAACACAAACACATTTAGTGCAATAAATATAAGCCTAATTGCAATCAATATCAATAATATTAATATATAAAATCCAGTCTGATGTCTGTCTTTTACCACTCAGCCTTCAGTGTTTTTTTATTTTTCAGCGCTTGAACAGGCTGGTGTTTGAGTCTCCAATGGTCTCTGTTGTGACGGTGTGTGTGAGGATATTGTTCTGTGTCTGTGCATGCTTGAATCCATTGTCAGTCAGCCTCAGGATGTTGCCCTCGTGATCATTATGTCATCGATATGCAAATGTTTTCTGAAACCAATCTGTCTGTGCTGTCATTCAGCTGAAGTAAGGAGAAAAGCCTCTTTATGTTTTTTTCTGAGAAACCATATTTCTATCACTGCTTGTTTACTTTGGTAAATTGGAAATAAAAACTCTGTTTAAACCAATCAACTTTAAAAGAATCATATTGAAACAATTAAAAATAATCATTGATTGATTGATTGTAGACTTTTTTTTTTGGCATTTCAAAGTTCAGAAAACAGACTGAGACTGCTTAAGTGGACTGAAAACTTTAACACGTACACCGGGTTTTTGAATGAGTCCTCATCAGTGTAAACATTAGATTTTGGCTGGTTTTAAAGTATCTCTCTGTTCTACATTTGTTTCAGACACCTACAAAGTGAAGTTTAAAAGGCCATTGATTTAGCTCCCTTAAATTTTTCACGTTTGTTTTGCTCAGACCAAACTGTGTAATCATCTATATAACATTTTTGTCAGTGCGTAAACAGGCTTGGATTCTCCAACATTTGAAGTGTTATTATCATAAGCAAATTTTTTAACTCGTGAGCTACAATACAAGACTTAATGATGAAGGGTGACTTTGTTATTTTTCAACTAGTACAGAATTTTCCTATGGATGTGTCTAAGTGACGAGTGGAAACAACAAGTGTTCAATATTGAGTGAGAGCGCTGTAGAATGTCAAGGGCCATGTCATAGTTTCAGCCTCCACATGTCTCAAGGATCTGCATGTCTGTGAGAGTCCACATGACATAATTGTCATCATCCACCCATGTCCTCCACACAGATCCCTGTGCAGAAATCCGTATGCAGCCCATTTTCTGTGACCAAACAGACTTAACGTGTAGCGTGCCAGTGGTGCATGCTCCATTCTCTGGTTCCACACAAAACACTGTGGTTGAGTCAGCCGCAGCCACTGCACCACAGAAATTAGTTTTAATTTCAATATTTGACAGACATTGACCCCGGACCCAGCAGTATCTTCTTAGTTTCAGTCACATACAACACTGGCAGTAGGACGATGGTAACCTCACCTCCCAGCCATTCTGTTTATTACTGGTGGCTGATGCGGGCCCCTTAATTGTAATATAAATAGAAGCCTGGGCACGACTGAGTGACCGCACCTGTCCACGGTGGAAAGTATGTCCGAGCCTTGATGAGCAATTGTGCATCGTCAGTGTAGGTCTACCAAAAGTGTTTGTTTTTGCCACCAACAGGCTCAGATTATTATTATAAATGTCTGATTACATCATAGAATGAGATCATTTTGTTAAAGAGTAGAATTCTGTAAGTTTAACCAGAAACAGCTCTAAAATCTCTATCGCCAAACCCACCAGACTTCATTTACAGTAATGTTATCGTCATAAAACACACTTCAGTCAAAGTACACAGACACAAAATAAAAAAATAAAAAAAACTGCCTTTGTTCATCTTTCCAGTGTTCCAACAATCACCAACTCTGGTTTGGTTGAAATTAACTATTTTTTCACCCAGTAGATGTGAAACTATGCTGGCTCTATACACTGTCAAATTACTGTTTATTTAAATGAAGTCTGGTAGGTTTGCCAAAAGTGATTTCAGGTTTCTGGTTAAACAAAAGGAATGTCATACTTTAGCGAAAGGTCGATCTCTGTAGGGATCCTTTCCATATCCTTCCCATAATGTTGACCAGTTGTTATTTTTTTCAAATGTCTCCATTAGTCACTCAGACACAAAAACATGGGATAATGTGGTCCAAGTTGAAAAATACCAAAGTTACCGTTGAAGGTCCACCAATAACACAACAGAACAGGATCTACGATGACAACTCCACCAAGTATACATCATATATTATGCACTACTGTATACCATAAATTATATATTGGAAATTCAGCTCTTAAAAAAAATTTTGCAGTGGATATTGACATCATAAACACACAATAACCCATAATAATAACAATAACAATATCAGTATCCACAGCTGTTTTAAGGTTTGTAAGTTACCAGTGCAGTGCAGCTTTCAGTGTCTGAAGCTATTGAAAAATATTCCAGTATACTAACTTAAGTACCAAGGCCAGAAGAAAGTGGCTGCTTTCACTCCTTGCTCCTTTGCTGTGATCCAGATCTGTAAAACAAAAAGTAAAGGGGAATATCAGAATGTCCCACTTATACTGTCTTATGTGTGTCCTTAGCACACTACTTATGCAATGTTTCACATTTGCTCCTGAGATCAGAATGCTGCACATGAATTCCATACTACTAGCTAACTGCATAGAGTACTTCCTGTACTTCTGTTTTGCACTAACAGGGAATGATGCATTTTTAGCTAGGCCTTTTTGGTACTGTATTTAGTATAGCAACTAAATGTCAGTTTTATCTTTCTGAGTCCAGATGGGTACAGATATACAGTAGGCTCAGGGTGTGTTTACCTTAGCATAAATTAGCATGAAGACTGAAGGCAGGGAAGACATGCTCGCTTACCTCCATCAAAAGCAGTATTCTCTACATGTTGTATTTGTTAGCTAGCAGGGTAGTCACCAGTCAGTTTAACTGGATTTAGCTCCTAGTATTGTGAGGCTTTTCTCACTGGTTAGTTGTTTTGTCTGGCTCTCTGTCCCTGTCTCCAGCCCCTCTTCACTTTCCCCAGCCATGTTCTCTCCTCTGACTCCCCAGATCTGCCATCCTTGAACCATCCATAGATGCCCTCAGACTGTCTTGCTACTCCTGGTCACCTGATGTCCCCTCCCACTGACACACCTGTTTCCATTTTCATCATCATCAGCCCTGCAGACATATACCAACACATTCCCACTCGCTCCAAGTCTGATTGTCTTATGCCTACCATAAACTGAAAGACTTTATAAAGACTTTTTTAAGACTGAAGTGTTACGTCCTCTCACATCTGAAGACAATCTGAGTTTTTAGTCAGACACTATAGGATTTTGCAAAGATTGGGAATCTTGCAGTGTCACTATTTGCAAGACTACACTTAGATAACTTTTGACAAACACATGCATAGATAGATGCCCTTTTGGCCTCTGACTAGATAAGTGTCCTTTTTGTAAGACTTTTTTTCCTGTTTTGTCATTCTAATTTTAGTCTTTGAATTCAGACCAAGGAATGAACTCTAAATTAAAAGCTTGTTGTAACCACCACCAACTGCATTTGAGTTTTAATTCTGCAAGACGCAAGAGCCCCTGCCCCTCCCAATTCGACTTCCCTTGTCACAGGTAATGCAATCATTCATTCATTCATTCATCTTCTAACCGCTTCATCCTCTTGAGGGTCGCAGGGGGGCTGGAGCCTATCTCAGCTGACATCGGGCGAGAGGCAGGGTACACCCTGGACAGGTCGCCAGACTATCGCAGGGCTGACACATAGAGACAGACAACCATTCACACTCACATTCACACATACGGACAATTTAGAGTTATCAATTAACCTAGTGTAATGCAATCATATCAAGCACAAATCAGGAGGAGGAGAGTACAAGTGGAGCTGCAGCCATTCTTTAACAATATAGCATAGTGCTGGGATATGAGATTATTTCCCATCCTCTTCCTGGTGGAAAATACTACACTAAACTCCTTTTAGGAAATGTGACATATTAACAACTCCTTGCGTGTCTACAAAAACACATAAATCCAGAAATGCAAAAAAAACAGTGTCATATGTCAACAGTCTCCTTTTCAATTCAGAATCAATATAGGCTAATCCACAAATATAAACTGTATTTGTGTACAAACTTTACATTTGGATTTGTCGCCTCAACTTGCTACCAGCCTCGATTAGTTAGCTGTGTTGTTTTAGTGGGAATGAGAGGAGAGCTGTTTCAAAAATTAAGATCTCTCAGTCAAATAAGTGCTCTTTGGTGGATCAGATACATGCTGAGTTAAACACCAACTCTTGTTCACTCCACAACTCCATCAATTACTCCTTCTTTTCCACTGTCATGTTCATGTTCTCACACCTCCACGGAGTCTCCTCCATGGTTACTCAAACTGTATGGTTTGCCAAAATGAACGATGCAAGTACTATAGTACGCGATGACCAGCGCTAAAAACAACCAGCCTATTTGTCCCTCTATTAGCAAGTGTTGCATTTATCTTGCAAGTGTACTCTTCTTCAACGTTTTGTTTACTTCCTGGATTTTTCCTGCATGGACATTCTGACCAATCAAGAGCAGCTTTCTCGCACACAGCATTTGATCTGGTCCCCTTTTAAATGCTGCAGTGAGAACACGAATCTCCTCTAGACAATTATGACACTTGATAACAAAATTACTCCCTGATTCAGACCAAAGCAAGAAAACTCTAGGTCTGAGAGCACCCTTACATCCATCTTACACCAAGCGATTGAGATCACGTGAACGCATACCAACTGAGGTAAATTTTGTGGTGCACAAGGTTTTTAAATAAGGTGTCATTTCAAGTTAGTGTCAGCATTCTGCTAACTTTTTGTGCTAAGCCAGGCCAAACATGTCCTGTGTGCTCAAGTCAGATGCAAAATTTGATATCAGTCTTCTCAAAGATGGCAAACAATAACATTTTCCAAAATTCATTGTGGGTTTATTGAAATGGCAAAATGTACATCTGAATCATCTGAAACATCTTGTGCATCTGGCGTTTTTTTAAATTACTGATTGTATATCGTAAAATTATTGTGCAAATACAATAATTACTGTACATATGGCAACACTGAGTGACGTGCAGTAACTGATGGCTAACCAGTGCAAGTCTGAATTGATTCCTGTTACAAACTGATATGTAGAGTTTACTCACAGGCTGTCCACCCCACCAGCGGTGGTTCAGTTTCTCTCTGGTGCGCAGGCTGAAGGTGGCATTAAACACCGGGTCGTGCATCGTGTTCCCCACAATCCCATGAGACTCTGGGTACAGACCCTGCAGAGAGATCGTACAGAGCGAAGTCTCTACAGTTCATTTTAGCGTGGCTATCTTACAAATGTAGCAGTACATATTTACAGCTCTGCTTTACTGTACCATCTGATGTTACATAATAAAGATATAAACCAGTTATCAAGACTTTACCCAGCATCACTTACTGTGGCTAGGGTGTATAAATTTGGGAATGTCTTTGATGGGTAGATTGGTCGCATGTAGGGTGATGATGTACCACACTCTCCTAGGAGGAAACAAATGCACTGAATTTATAAAACATACTTCAAGCACTCAATTAAAATAAAAAAAGTTGTCTGCTGCTGACCCAAATCTTGACTTGTGCAACTGTAAGCAAGACAAGGCAGCGTTCATTATACAGCACATTTGAAAAACAAAGACTGAGCAGAGAAGAATAGAGAAAGTTAGTGGCACAGTTGGTCCCAGCTCTACTCAGGGACATTCATAAGTGCCATCATCCTTGTGGCCTGGCCAGACAGATCAGTGAGAGTTTGCTATATTTTGTACACAGTCAGTTGTGCCATCTGGACTTGATGTGCTTTAATCAGGCTGCATAGACAGAGGATGATTCTAATGCTGTTGAGGAGGAAGGGGAGATGGCGGGCGTCATAAACTGGCCGGGGACTTAAAGCCAATGGTGGAGGCAAACAGAGAGGGAGTTAGGGGAGGTAAAATGAAAACTGGGCGAGGGGTATGTTCACTGGCGCCTACCCCTATAGGCAAGTAAGGCAAATGCCCCTCCACTTTTCAAGGTGGGGGGGCAAAATATGAGCTTTGCCCCCCCACTTTTTTCAACTCTTTTTAAGTCAAAATGTTGTTGCATAATATTTAATTGAACATTTTCAATATAAAATGTAATTAAAATTTAAACAAATTAATCTTATTTACATTTAAATAATCGTATTTGAATTATTCTGCACCCCATTTTCAATCCAAGTGGCATATTCCAGGCAGTATGGAGCAAGTGCACCATGGTTGCCATGTCCGCTTATTAGAAGGAGTTTGGATTGTTTGTACTTCTGTAAATTTGCTCTCAAATACTGGTAGTTAGCTTGCCTGTTTTAGTTGTGGATGCATTTCACGTTTTCGCCATTGTAGTTTAAGACACATTAATGACAAAAACGGGAAAGATGTGGAGAAGCAGCTTGTCTG
The DNA here is from genome assembly GCF_041903045.1 of Epinephelus lanceolatus. Lineage (NCBI taxonomy): Eukaryota > Metazoa > Chordata > Actinopteri > Perciformes > Serranidae > Epinephelus > Epinephelus lanceolatus. The sequence continues at coordinate 36,566,083 of NC_135749.1, read as the reverse complement.
ATTGCGTGTTTCACTCCGGACATCTAGCGCTGCTCTCTGCACGGCATACTGCAGCAGAAGCTGTACAGTCTGGTACAGTGTGCCACAGACTAGGCCTACATGAAAAACCAACTATGAAACGCCAGCTAACTATCCATAACTTATGGAACAATAAGATAAGGAAAAAAACATGTGGGGTGACCAGACGTCCCACATTGCGTGGGACTGCACAGCATTTCTGTCTCTTTTCACGCATCACGCAAATTGAGACCATGTCCCGCATGATTGGTTGTCACCCGCGCTTGCATTCACCCTCAATGAGAAGAAGCTACATGCAGCGGCCGGCCCATGTAGGCTCTCTGTTTATTGTCATAGCAACACCGCATGTGCTTTTAAGCCCTAGGGCTCGCCCCTCCCGCCCCATATAGCAACTATTTCAACCTCCTTGATCGCAACAGGTGACACTCGTTAGCGAGTGTCCATAGGCTCGTTCGAGATGAACTGCACCTCGCCTGAAAAGTAGACGAGATCAGGCGGCCGCAGCGGGGCCGGTGACAAAAAGCTGCGGTGAAGTCGGACAGTTTCCCGACAGTTTCCAGCAGCCTTCAGTCCGTACAGGAAGTCACAGACACACTTACATCCTGTCTGGAATGATGTCAATTTATTAAAAAAGTGATCAGACCCATGTATCAGTTTGTTCTCAGTCTCCAGTTGTTTTAATTATGATAGATTCATTTAGTAAAATGCTTTACAGGTGATCTGTAGTTTATGTTCATGGTTTATCCTCCATTTGACATGAATTCTCCTGTAAATCAGCATCATATCAGTTTGACCTGTCCCCTCAACTACACAGGTTGAATAAACTGTGTTTGACTGTATGGTTCATATTTTCAGAGGAAAAAAATACAAGACAACAGCTTTCATTAAGGCTCACTCAGATACAGTCAGAGCTTCACATCTGTAGGCTACAGATGTCATTATAAGAATCCTCAGATCCCACTGACCATAAGTCTCTGTGTTGCTAAATACTTCAATAAACAAAACAGTCCAGTGTTAATATACAGTAGACTACGTATAGTTTATGATGAATGTATTTAGTCTCTGATGACTAAACTTCGCGCTGGGGGCGGGTGTCCCACATTGTCCCTCACAAACCTACTCCTTGTCCCACATTTGATTTATTGGGACCTAGTCACCCTACTTACAGTTTTGACCAATGCAGCATTAATGCAGAGCCCTCCAGCGTTATGTTGCTCTGGACAGTTGAAAAAAAATGTGTAACTTCTGCCTTTGTAATCAAATGTGTAAATTGTTAAAATGGTATTTGAATGTCTCATTTCTTTAAATTACTTGGTCCTGCGACACAGCATTGAGACTCATAATCAATAAATTTATTGGAATATGTTTTGTTTCTGGTTTTTCGCACATCCTTACTCAGGTCATATTTTGCCCCCCCACTTTTACACAAAGTTAGGCACCCATGGGTATGTTTGGTCCCAGCAGTTTTCAGTTTTCTTATCTGTTCCTCTCAGGTGGTAGTTTTGGCATGTGGGGTGGAAAATTTCTCTCTTGGCTCTAATGTCCCTCATGTTTTAAAGTCTCCTTAAAGGTTTCTGGTCTGATGTATTATGTCTTGTTGTATATTTTGGTTCCTATTGTCTCTTGTCCTTGGCAGAGGGAGCAAATGGGTGGTGCAGGAAGTAAAATAGGTTGAATTTGAATTGTTGAGGCATATTCCATCTGCTCTAAAAAGATGTCCACTGTCCAAGTAAAAGATTAAACTGTTAATTAAGTGCTGTGATTAGACAGTACACGCAGTTAGAAGCCAGGTGTTTGATGCCAGCAATGCTTTTCTGAGAGTGTACGGGTGCACATTACTTATGAGTTTTAGTGGATATAATAATGGTTATGTTATTACAATGTTAATAATTATAACAATGATGATAGTAGTGATAGTTATAATAATATTATTTATAGTTGAAGAAAGAATAATAATACTAACAGTAGTAGTATTGGCAACTGCTTGCATTAATAATAAAAATCATAACAATAATAATAATAACAACAATAATTATCGTATTAAAAATAATGACAGTAAATAGTAGTAGTAGTAACATCAATAATGATGATGCCAACTATACTTCTTGCAAAAATAATAATGATGATAACAACAACAACAGTCTGGAGGAAGAGTGGAGGAGGAGGATGGAAGAGGCCAATTTTTAATAAAATTGAGTAAATTTGTAGGATGCCTTCAGCCCCTGCAGAGCCGCACGGGGTGGGGGTCACCCACACCCTCCAATGCTCCCGACTATCTCCTCCATGATGTGACACACCCCCTTGTCCTATATCTTTATCTGTGTTTTTGTTGTTGTTGTTGTTGTTGTTGTTGTTGTTGTCGTTGTTGTTGTTTTGTGTGTGTATGTGATGCAGAGGACCACTTACAAATACTGCTGTATTCAAGGAGCTGAGTGTTTTCAACGGAAAGTCGGTAAAGTCTCATTTCAGTATCTCTGATTGTCATAGGTTGCTATGTGCACTGTTTGTCACAGCTGGTCGTGCATCCAGAATTTGGTTTTTTGTTTTTTGTCAAAAACCAAACCTTTTTTTGTTGTTCTCAGTGCTCCTATCTTTTACATCTCTTACAGCAAATCCCCCACAATCAGAGTTTGGGGCCAGGTCGTTTGCTTTCCCTACAGGCTTTCAGAATGAGTCTCAGTGCTTTGCTTTGTGAGGATAAGAGGTTATCCAGGTCATCTGATGGAGATCCAGGGTCTTGCAGCAATGTTGGAAATCTGTTCCCAGTTTGGACACTTTGTTGCTGTGGAGGTTTGTTGCCAACTCCTCCATCCATCAAGAGTTCAAGTCATAATCTGAGCTTCATGGAGTCTCTAAATTAAGTTATTTTAAGGGCGAAAATAAATAAATAATTATCATCTGTCACAGTTGCACTTTCCATGAGAGACAGAGAGATTCCACTGCTCATTGCATGGTCCATGAACAGTTGTATCAAGTACATGATTGCAACATTCAATATTACGATAACGTTGGATAATGGCCTACTTGTAGTGGCTTCTTCTTACAAATGGGCTCTGACATTCACTGCTCATGCAGTCTAAACAGGCATAGGGTGCATTCTTCAATGGTCAGTACAAGCTCCAGAGCGGATTCTGGCAGAAACTGTAAGTTTGAAGCGCCATGTCGTTGAGCTAGCTTCCTGTCTCTCTTAAGTAGCTGTCTGTTATTCACTCACTCTACAACAGGAAACAGCACTTCAAAGTTATTTTAAGCTTTTGCACACTATGGTGGCTTGGTGATGCAGCCATATCATCTTCCTGTTGCGGTCCGGGAGGCAGACACCGTCTCCACATTTAAGACTAGACTTAAGACTTTCCTCTTTGATAAAGCTTATAGTTAGGGTTGGCTCAGGCTTGGCTTGTACCAGCCCCTAGTTAGGCTGACTTAGGCCTAGTCTGCCGGGGGACCTCCTATAATACACCGGGTACCTTCTCTCCTTCTCTCTCTCTCTCTCATGTCCTGTTACTGCATCTTGCTAACTCGGCCGTACTGCAGGTCACTAACCTGGTATCCTGTCAGATGCCTCCTGCTGCTGCTGTTATCATTAGTCATACTTCTACTGTTATTATACACATATGATTATTGTCACATATGTATACTATCTACTACTACTACTCTCTCTCTCTCTCTCTCTCTCTCTCTCTCTCTCCCTGTCTGATTGTGTCATATGGATTACTGTTAATTTATCATGTTGATCTGTTCTGTACGACATCTATTGCACGTCTGTCCATCCTGGAAGAGGGATCCCTCCTCAGTTGCTCTTCCTCATGTTTCTACCGTCCCCCCAACCCCCCCCGGTAAAAAGGGTTTTTTTTAGGGGGGAGTTTTTCCTTATCAGCTGTGAAGATCCTAAGGACAGAGGGATGTCATATGCTGTAAAGCCCTGTGAGGCAAATTGTGATTTGTGATATTGGGCTTTATAAATAAAATTGATTGATTGATTGATATTGTCATTCACAGAGAACACAGTGCGTAGTTCTTTTGGTAATTGATCTTGTTAATAATGCTCATTGCATTCAATTTTTTTGTGTGTGTGCTTAAAATAACAATTGATGGTTATGTATTAGGTAGATGTATGGTTTAACTGCTTTCATGGGAGCTCAGAGCCCTCACTTACCGGAGTTCAGCTCCCTCTGGCTCCCACCTAACTTGAAAACCAGCTTCCATCCTCATAAGCACATGGGTTGGACAGTATTGCAGACCAAGCCAAGAGCGTTGGAAATCTCATCCTCTCATTTCCCAGGGAAATTATTAATTTCTAGGCTTTGCACCAAGAGAGTTCCAGAGAGGACGAAGACTTGCAGATTTATTTCCGAAAAGTAGTCTTGCTTGTGTCAGTTAGCTATGTGTTAGTTGTCCACTGTTTTGAGGCCATATTTAAGTTGGCTGTACAATATGCACGAGAGCTTCTCTAAGATTCACATAGTTACACAGATCATGACCTCTACAATCACTACAACTGCATTCAGGAGATGAAATACAAGAGAAAGTAAAGCACACGTACTGAGTTTATGTATGTTGGGGATGACAGAGCTGCCCTTCTTCAGGTAGGAGGCTCTGAACCCGTCAACAGACAGCATGATGAGGGGAGGACGGATGAAGCTGAGCAGAACAAAGAAAAATAAACAGAATTCACAGGTGGTATTAATACCATGTGAAAAGATTATTAAGAGAAAGATTATTAACCTTTACTGGATCCTATTGAAGTGCTCCTAAATGGTGGTAAAGGACTGATTTTTCTAATATTTGCAAACTTACACTTTTTCAAGCTTAAAAATCCCTATAGTTTTACCCACCTGCTGTAAAATGAAACAAAAACTAAATATGCATGGATAGTATCAGTATACACACTCTTGTGCTGAACAGTTTCATGTCAGTTTCAGACTCACCCTGCAGGACATTCAGCAGTCTTGATCTCCTCACATTCTCCATGCACCCATGAAGTCTCACCTCACGTGGAAACAACAGCACAGAGTCATTACCTACTTTCATGCACATTAATTCTCAAGCTGTGTATGATGCTATGTACAGACACATCATGATGAGTACCTTTACATAGTGACTTGTAGTTGGAGCAGCAGTCTCCTTTCTCCAGACAGTCATCTGAGCAGCGACAGGCGTGGTTCTCATTCCTCTCCTCCCCGCAGCGATCCTGCGTGCACTCAAATCCTCCCGCTGAGACACAGGAAGGAGGAAAGTCAGTTCATCACTTCATGACAGTCACCTCACTGCTTTAAACAATACAGTGATGCTTTAAATCCATATGGCAAAAATCACAAATGAAAACATTAAACTGTGAGTTAAATCTCAAGCACATAAAGTCTGTAACAACTTTCCAATTATAAGCCAATCAGGCGTTGTAAAATCCCAAGTAGCTTGTGGTTGTTGAACCCACTTGGGGAGATTTAGTTTAGTGTTGGAAAATGTCCCAGTGTTGTTTGCTTAATGTTTTCAAGATGAAACTGTGGTTACACTCTCTTTGCCTGGCCAAGGTCTAAATTAGCATCAGATGAAAATTGGCATTTTGGCTAACTCCAGGACAGTTGCCCTTTGTTCATGTTGCCTCAGCTGCAGCAGAGAGCTCTTATCATGTTGTGTACACTGAGCTTTACTGAGCACTGGAGCTACTGTAGTACCGCAGTACGGTAATGCAAACAAATTAAGTAGAAAATTTACAGTATCACTATACTACTGCTTACTGTTACTGATATTATAAAGACCAGCACCATCAATACATGTGTGAATCTGTTTAAATGTGTCTACAAAATGTGGAGATAAACCTGTTGCACTGGGTGACATATTTACTTTATATAGTGGTCAACTAAGTCAAATACACTCAAACAGCCCAAAACATTTCCATTAGTGGAAATGTGCGGCAGCTTCAGAAACTCAGCTCAATTCAAAAACATGTGAAAAATCCAAAACAAATACAACGGACAAAGGCTGCAAATAAGAAACATGCTGCAGAAAGCATACATTAACAGCAATCACACTGCAAATACAAAAAAAATGCAGAGTCAAAAACACACACACACACACACACACACACACAAATAAGTGTTGCTCCTAGTGATGAAATTCTAAGGAAATTCTTAGAAATATGATGTTTTTTAAGAATTTCCCCTTAAAGTTAAGACTAGGGCCTGGTACAGATAAAAGTTACTTTTAGAAGGATTTAGAGTTTCTTAAGCAGAGCAGAAAATGGAGAAATATTCTCCAAACACTGACTGACAGTGAGTTAATGAAACACCACAGATTAGATGGTGCTGGAATGTTTGTGGTCGATCTCCGTAGAGATGCGTTACCATCTCCCACCCAAAGCAATTACACTATAACACCAGAAATTACAGTGATTACTACACAGAAATATTTGGCAACTGGAAAAATGCAGCAGTGATGATTTAGGTCTGTCTCAACCTTCCATCAGCAGAGTGATCACACAAACAATTTCAACGCTTTCACAGGCTCATATTGTGATGCGGTTCATTTCATTTACGGTGTTGGGTATAACTGTTTAAATGTACTTTGATTACTTTTTGCAGTAACGAGTAACCTAACGCGTCAGTTTGCTGTTTGAGTAATCAAATACTTAAGTACATTTTCAAACAAGACATCAGTTACTTCTGTTACTTTTTAGAACGCAGGTCCTTCAGCTCCGAAACACCACTGACTGTCTTTTGGTTCTAATAACAGCAATAACGTTAAACCTATCGTTCCGAAAGAAGCCACGAAGCTTGTGGCTTGCTATGTGGTAGAAGAAATGCTGCCGTTGTCTACGGTGGAGTCTAAAAAAAGATGGAGGAGGGCTCGTTGACAGACATATTTCAGACTCAGGACTTGCATTATGCGTGGTACATGCTACACGACTTTTCTGCCCGTTCTGAAAGTCACTATGTCACATTACACGATTGTGGAGTCATAAAATCGTGCCATGACTTTGCCGACAGACATGACACACTACACGATGGTACTCACCAATTATCCCTGGTCATCTTTCATGACGTGTGTGATGTCATCGGGTTATTCTTGTCCTATTTTAATTACTTTCACTATGATTTGAGTCACTGTCAGAACTGCGTATGTTCATGTGCCAGCCGAAATGTTGTTGTAGTAACGTAAAAAGCGTCAGCAGATGGCAGGAGCTACATTTGAAGCACATTACGCAAAAATTCAAGTTACTGTATCTTCCACAACAAGTTCCTACAAATGTTTCACAATAAAAGCCTATTTAGAAAATGGAGGGATTCTCGCAGCCAAGGTTATAAGGGGCTTTTAATTTGAAAAAGTGTTGAGTTTGAAATGACGGTGTGATATGTTAACTTTATAAAGACAACGGAGCAGATAAAAAGTAAATATATAAACACACAGAGGGATTAATAAATAACGGACCGTCTATAATGTAGTTTGTTTCAAATGAAGCTGGGAGCCTCTGCAGTTGTGGTGAGTAAAAGCCCCGCCACAATTTGTTAATGTTATTACTTTATGTCCAACCGTGAGGATGTACCATTGTTTGCTAGCTTGATGCTAATGACAGTAACGTTAACTCAGCGGGTTGACAAAGTGTCTCTGCTGTTTCACACCATCATTTCCCCCTTTTACTCTGTGTGGTAACATCCCTAGAAGAAATATTAAAAATGCTGGGGTGTTGTTGTCATACAGTTGTGTACGGCAGCAGATCGTTCTGTGTTTCTACTGGTCAAAGTGACGGCTGTGATGGGAGAATTGGATCTCAGTGAAGGGCAAGTGGTCCATAACTTTAATTTTGGAGACAAAAAATGTTGGCTTTGCGCCCTGTGGTCCATTGCCCAATAGGAAATGTAGAATACTCAAAAGTACTTTAAAAGTGCTTGAGTTACTTTACTCAGGGAGTAACGCAGTAAAGTAACTGGTTACCTTAAAAAAAGTAATGCAGTAAAGTACTTTGATTACTTTTAAAGTACCCTTACCCAACTCTGTGTAAAATACTGTGTCACTAGCAACAGGGTCAACCACACCTCCTCAGTAAGGTAAAAGTTTCTGTTCCTTCAAAAGAACTTTGCTAAATCACTTCAAAAAACTAACTCCTTATTGAAATTTTAGATTTAGCCCTAGTATTTTGCAATATGACAAAATAGCAACAGATTTTTGTAGCTAGCTAGCATTAGCGGCACCAGCTGCGTTGCATTTGTTTTGGAGGTTTGTGTGTTTTTGATTTTGTAATGTATTTGTTTTTTGCTTTGCAGCATGTTTTTTTTTAGTTGCACCATGTTTATGGTGTTGTATTTGTTTTGGATTTTCGTTTTAAGTTTTGAATTGGCTTTGTTTGTGAAGCTCCAGCACCTTACTCCTTATGGAAATGTTTTGGGCCATTGTAGCGTGTTTGCCATTTTCAGCCACTGTACTGTCATTACCATGAAAACACACTGTAGGTTAGTTGACTCAGTTGTACATACACCGTCCTGCTGACCTAAATACTCATGAGAGCTCCTGCAGTGAGCTGCCATGCAATGTCTACGGAAAGTTGTTGCTCTGAACTGCTGCCGTTTGATTCTGGGGCGAAGTGCGGCCAAACTAAAGGTGCTGTGACTCCCGTGACATGCTGACCTATGTTACAAAGAGTTTCTTCCAGCCTAGAACACATGAACGCACCTTCCAGCTGCAGAAAAATGTAATTATCGCAGTGATTGGCACTTGGAATCGCCACTGCTTAGTGTGTTTTGAGTGTAACACATTGTTGGTTTTGAGCTTTCCAGTGACTTTGTTGACAATAAGAAAAAGATGAAATAACAGCCAGCGTTATCATTGAAGATATAAGTAAATAGACTACAACAAAAACTTGATCACAAAAAGCTGTTTTTGTGAGATCTTATCAAACAGGAAAGATGACACAGCTTCCTCGTTGGAGATAATATGTTGAAGATAAAACCAGGAGAAGTGGTTAAGGCAGGGTAACATCACACTGACCTGTTTTCAGGCAGTGCTGGTCGAAGTCAGAGCAGCAGCTGTAGTAGGTTTTACACAGATTGTCACATCTGCATCCTGGAGGTTTGGCCTCCTCCAGCTCAAAGCACCTCCCCTTGCAGGAGCCTGCTGAGCTGACCCACTCTGAGACGACTGGAGAGAGGAGAGGGGCACAGTCAGCCACAACTGCTGCAAACATACTTTATGTACACAAAGTATTCATGCAGGGTAAAGGCCATTAACTACAAACAGCACACACTGCATATAACTACCAGCTGTTTTTTAAAGCACTCCACAGGAAGCATATAGTTTCAGTTCAATTTAATAAATGATAAAACAAACAGAGAGCGGAATAATAGTCTTTCTGTTCTGTCAAGGTTTCATTATAGTAGCACATGTTGGGACTGTTTTGTTTTGTTTCTGTTTTTTGTTTGTATCTGAACTTTGAGTCCTGGCTGCCAAACAGTGATGTTTTTATTTAATGCATCAAACAAATGAATCCATCTGATCCTTTTTCCACATCTGCGTTTGCTTTTTGGTCGTTTCCTAGATTGGGTTTTATTCTACTTCAACATAAGTCATTAATGCAGTGGTTTTCTGCAGCATATTGTTAATTCTAAGATGTCAGAGCATCAATGTATGCACCAAAATGATCTCTGCTTGCAAATGTAGCTCCAAATAATAACAAAACAATAAAATAAAGCACCTAAATTTAACTGTAATAGTTTTAAGTCTATAGGTTGTACGTAATATAGTTTTAATGGCAATGTGGAACACACTGAAACCAATGGATGTCTGGACAGAACAAAATCTATCCACTCTTGTAAATGATTGGCAATAACATTAAGCATTCTCACATTTTAGGGCTACAACACGTAAACCACCAGTTTGATCATTTGAAGCATGCATAATCAGCTTTTTATTTTTAAAACAGCTGATTTTTTTTCACTTGTCTTGAATCAAACATGGAGGCTGTTCTCACCTTTAGTGTGAGGTGGGTTGTCTCCTCCATCTGCAGGTCTACTGGCATGAAAAACATAAGCTCTGCTGACATCAGTTCCCCACAGACAGAACGCAACCACTACCTGCAGAAAAACCACAGACCGCACATTACAAAAACATAAATTAAATGATCGTTTGTAGTCTCCAATAAGCAAAATCTCATGTAGGTTAAAGGTCAGGATCAGCAGCAGCTCTGGGGCAATTAGCACTTCTGCAGAGTGCCCTCTCTCCAATATAATGGCACTAGATGTCACTTGGCTTGTGGTGGTGCTCAAAGCACTAAAAAAATACATTTGAAAAACTCAACAGCAATGTCAACAGAAATCATGACCTGGTTACTCAAGGTAATCCACAGACCTTGTTGTGAGCAGTTTCATGTAGGAACTATTTTCTTTCTACTAAACTACAACCGCCAACTGTATCACGGTACAGAAGGAAGCATGCCAGCTACTCATGGATGAGAGGCTCGTGACAGGGCAAGATATAAACAATACTGGTGTCCTCTATGACTGAGCTGCAATGTTAGCTAGCTCAGTGATGCTAGGTGAGCTAGCAGATGCACTCTCCACTATACTGGAGAGAGGGCATACAGTCCAGTCCAGTTTGGTACACTTTTCTTCTGTTTCCACTGTGAAAAGTTGTGGATGGTACCAACAGAACCGTTCTGTACCGCCCCCATTTTTGGTACCCCCTTCTGTTGGGGTACCTAGCACACAGGTCTGGTACTAAAAGGTGGAGCTGTGAACACAGCAGTCCATTGATTGGTCACTCTGCTCAGGGCTGAGTTGTGGCTGGTTTTGAGGCTCATGTAACTACTGTTCATACTGTGGAGAGTTTTATTAGTAAACTGTAACTATAAAATGAAAGGATGTTTTGCTGCCTCTTGCTCTCTTCAGTGGGCCAACTGCTGGCAACTTTTAAGGTGGAACATTTACTTGTAATGTTACTCAATGCATGAGGCAATGACACTATAACTTTAATTTTTAAATGACATACACTTTTAGTAATGAGTGGAGCTTCATAGCGTTTATGTATATTAATTTAGTTCTGGTTATGTACTGTAAACGGCATATATTCTAATCCTCAGAGAAAAAAAAAGCCTTGCGGAGCCTTGTTCCTGTGGGCTACATCAACAATAAACCTCTGAGCTTGTAAAGTTTAAATATCCCATGGAGAGAGACTCTCACTGCAGCCTGTTCTATTTTGTTCTGAAAATGTTACTTTTGGTTCCAAAACCATACCTAAAGTGTTTGGTGGAAACAGGGCTTAACACTCTGCAACTCCCTTTCTGTTGTTATTGGCAATGCCTCATCATCGTCTGCCCATCTCTCCTGTGGTGTCCCACAAGGATCTATCCTTGGCCCTTTATTATTTTCAATATATATGCTCCCTCTTGGCCAGGTTATCCACAAACACAACATTCAGTTTCACTGTTATGCTGACGACACCCAGCTTTATGTCTCACTTAAATCCTCTAATCCCAGTTGTCTTGCTTCCCTCATGGCCTGTCTTGTCGACATCCAATGCTGGATGTCCCAAAACTTCGTTCAACTCAACACTGACAAATCATAAGTTCTTTTGTTTGGCCCCCTCAGTTCCAGATCCCATTTCCAAAACAGTCTTGGCTGGCTGTGAATGTCAGAGATGTTGTAAGAAATCTTGGTGTTTTATTTGATTCTAATCTTTGTTTTGAGGCCCATATTAAGAAAACCGTGCAATCTTGTTTTATGCACCTAAGAAACATTTCTAAAATTAGACAGTTTTTATCTTTCCATGACCTCAACAAAACTGTAAATGCCCTTGTGTCCTCCCGCTTAGACTACTGCAACACCCTCTACACCTGTCTTAGCCAGAGTTGTCTCCACCGTCTGCAGTTGTCTGCTGCCAGACTGATCACCGCTTCAAGGAGATTTGAGCACATAACTCCAGTTTTAGCTGCACTTCACTGGCTGCCAGTTAAATTTAGAATTGATTTTAAAATTTTATTGTTAACTTTTAAAGCTCTCCATGACCTAGCTCCTGGCCACATCATGGAGCTTTTAATTCCCTACAAGCCAGCCGGTAATTTGAGGTCCTCAAATATGACTCTACTGGTTATACCTAGGACTAGGCTTGTGACTAAGGGAGACAGGGCCTTTGCCATCTATGCGCCCCGATTATGGAACGATCTTCCTGAGGACATCAAGTTAGCCAGCTCCTTATCTAATTTTAAATCTCTTCTAAAAACTTATTTTTCTAAAAAGGCTTTTTATTACTGCTAATGGCAGCAGTCTAGGCAAGGCAAGGCAAGTTTATTTGTAGAGCACAATTCGTACACAACGTAATTCAAAGTGCTTTACAGAGCAAGAAAATGCATTAAAATCACAATACAAAATAAAAACATAAATAATCATTATAAAACATAAATAATCATTATAATATATTATAGTCTAGTGCATCTATGCTCTTGTTCTCTTTTCTCCTTCTGTTTTTACTGATTCATTCATTATTGTTGTTATGTTGTTTTTATTGTTGTTTTACTATGTTATTGTCACTGTATTTTTTATTCCTTGTCCATGCACCTTGTAACTTTTTTTTTTTTTTAAAAAAGTGCAATACAAAAAAAGTTTATTATTATTATTATACAACTCGGACCAAAACGACCTAGAGTGATAAACAGAGCTACAGGTAAGAGGGAAAAATGAAATTTTGATTTAAAGGAAACTGTCCTTTAAATGAGAGAATTTTCCAAAATAGTGTCTGTAACGGTGGTCACTGTGCTACCTTGTTGCCCTTACTAGGAGTTTGTTTTCTTCACCTCTCGGACACAATCATGTTCACATCTCAAGAGAGGGGTCAGAGGTCAACAAGCAGACAGGAATGGCAACCCTTGGAAAAGCTGAGTATGTTGTGATTCCACTCCTTGTTTAACTCAGAGAGAGGAACCTGGCACTGACACACCACAGATAAAAATTTACATAACATGCTGCACAGAGCTGATTAAGATGTTCACAGCAGCATCATACTAAACATCTCTACAGTGCCAGACCCAAGGTCTAACTGTGAAATCAACATGTACACATATATCAGCAAGATTAGTTTTCCGAGGTCAACATCATTTGTGAGATGTCAAAATATATCAAAGTCTCAGTGATGTCAGAACAGAACCTTCTTGATATTGAAGAAATAATGATAAACAGACAAAGAAAACTAAACTAAATTTGGATTTATAACAAAACAGTTAGACAAGAAAGTTCCTAACCAGCTCTCACAAAGTGATGTCGTCTTAATTCAACCACCTGATTTTCTGTAACAGGAATTTAAATTTTCCTCAAAGTTAAGGATCTAAATGAAGAGAAAAGACAGACAATCTGTGGTGCAAATTAAAGTCACTGACAGCCTGCTTACAATTATTTTAACTATCTGTCTATAGATTATAGAATATCCAGTGAAAAAATATCCAAATTCAATGTAATGGTTTTAAATTTTGTCGGAACAAAAGTTCAAAACCCAAAAACGTTTAATTTATAGTGACACAAAACAGAGAAAAACAGGAAATCCTCACATCTGACAAGCTGAAACCTAAAAATGTTCTGCTTGACAAATGACTTAAATGATTACTTCACTGGCAAAACTGATGGTGATTAAGTTTCTGTCCAGTTCTAGCCCTAAAACTAAGGAACACTCATCCATGCTCCTTTCTTTGGGAGTTTCCCAACAGCACCCTGGCACATGATTTAATTCAGTATAAGTATGAAGCACAAGAAAGAGCGAACAAAAATATTTTTGCAGTGCTATTCAGCCCAAAGATCTACAAACTTTTAAAACTCAAAAACTCACAGAGAGAGATACAGTAAGTGCTCAGATTTGATTTAAATGATATATATATGTTTTCCATCTGTTTACTATTTAGCTTTGGATTAATATTCTTGAGAAACCTCCTAAAAATCTGTCAATAACCTCTGAAGTTCCCTGGAGCACATTGAAGAACCAGAACCACTGAATTGAGCAGGATTTGCATCTGTAGTCCCTCTCGAATCTCTATAAACAGATATCTACGTACGTATGCAGACTCTGTTGGTAATAACAAGATTTTGGTATCTGACTTCCGTTAGTACCCTGAGTAATACTGACCAATCACGTCTGAGCGGGCTTTCATTACTTGCACGTAAACAGTCCATGTGGAGAGCAAAGGAGGCGGAACACATTAGCAGAAGAGCAATCTCAGAGCCCATCAGTTATAATGTGCCGACCATTTAGCTTTGTATTTGCTTTTAAGAAATGTATCTGCATTCATATGCAGATATCTGTTTTTAGAGATTAGCCAAAATGGCATCTGGACCTAAAACACCTTGCCTCCCTTTGTCTCAAGATGCTAATCAGATTGTAAACAACGACCAGCACATGGAAGAGGAAGTCTTGGCTATCCACTGCCTACAGATAAACCCAAGCCACTAGGAATACTGCTGGCTTTTACGCCAATTTGACATAGTGGCTAAACTGTGGAAATACAACCTCCAGGTCCATCCATGGGGCCCACAAAGACTTGTTTCTAAAGATTTACATTGTGAAAGACACTGGGATTTGATCCATTCTGTCCAGTAACATTTTGAAAGTCTAGAGGAGCTGCACAATTAAATAATTTTATCTCCATTCAAGTTAGCAGTGGGCAAAACCAGAGGTTAGCTGCTCAGCTGGTGAAGGCATGGATGTATTCAGAGACCTGGATACAACATTGGCAGTGGGACCACGTTCATTCCTATGAAAGTTGCTCAGTGGCACATGAAGACAAAAAAATCACTTTTTCCACAGTATGAAATTACCCAGATGACTGGTGCTGTTTCACTGAGCCCATAGAGCAGGCGCACTAGACTTACATGGCCAAGCAGCCAAAATCTGCTGGCCAAGCAACTGACTTCAGGTTTAATGCTCTGCTAACTTGAATGGGAATAAAATTATTTAATCTTGCGGCTCTTTTAGACTTTTCAAATGTTTTGGACCAAATTCATTAAATTCTGATAGCAGATCGAATCATTTCGTGGAGTTGTGACACTCAAAAAAGTTTATCTGCTGACTTACAGATGTCTCTTTCCCAATGTAAGTCTATGGGAAAAAGTCTGGGCCCAATGGCACCACATGATGGACCCCATAAATTGCAATACCACTGTTTGGCCACTATATAAAATGGCTCCAAAGCCTGGCCCACTTCATGGAGGTCTGGGGGTAAGTCTCTATTGCGCTTGTTCTATGGGGTCAACAATATGGAGGATCCAGCTAATTTCAAACCCAGGAAGTCAAAGTTTTTTGACCTCATGCACCACTGAGCAACTTTCATAGGAATGAATGGGGCCCGCCTCCAATGCTGTATCCAGGTCTCAACTAAGGATAGACCGATACATCGGCCGGCCGATATATCGGGCCAATATTTGAGTTTTTTACTTGTATCGGCATTGGCCGATACGCGCGTGGGTTCTCGGATTTATTTTTCCCTGGCACTTTTTTTCATTTGAAAGTATGTGGTTAAGTTGAACAAAGCTGTTGAATCCTACTATGTACAGTAGTTGTTGTTTTATTTATGCTTCAGCTTAAATATTTGTTTATTTTATAAAGACATTACTGGAAGATTTAAGAGCACTGAACTCTTTTTTTTATTTGAATGTGTAATAATAATAATAATAATAATATTCTACCTGTTCTACCTCAACTTTCCATCTTGTTTTAGTATTTTTTACTGTTCAATAAATGTTTCTTATATTAAACTTGAGACCTGTAATATTTGTTATCATTGTGTCATTTTTTTTTTTATGTAAATTGAGGGAGCAAAAGCAGTATCGGCCCCAAATATCAGCTCAAGAAAATCGGCAGTCCATAATCGGTCATCGGCTAAGGGTGATGGAAAAAAATTGGTATCGGCATCAGCCCTAACAAATCCATATCGGTCTATCCCTAGTCTCAACACCAAAACCTTCAAAATACTGACTGCTGCCTCCAGGGGCTAAATCAGGCTTATAGCTGAGGGGTTCCAAAACTGGTCCTCCCCTTAGAAACAGTGTTTCCCAACCTGGGGACCAAGACCACCAAATGGGTCACAAGATCTACGCAAATTTTGTTGTTCTTCTTGTGCAATGACAATAAAGTCTACTCTATTCAATTCTGAGGGGTAACATGATCAATAAGTGGACAGAGGAGAGCTACAAACTTTTTTTCAACATAAAAGTCTGTGTATTTCTTTATTACTTTTCTCTACAAATTCCAATTTTCTGCTAGATAAGTGTAACTTTTAAGGATAGAACGTTTGAGAACAAAAGCTCTAAAGATCACTTGGTGAGACGTGAAGCACTTTCAGCTTGAATCTTAACATGAGTCAGTGAGACTGAGTGCTTCGTGGCCAGGACATATTGTAATTCCATGATCCCTTCCCATTGGACATTTTCAAATACTAGATTTAAGGCCGTACCTTTAGTATTACATTTGGAAAAAAAATATTTTTAAATGTCCACTAAAATCTTACACATCTTATACACTCTTACAGATAATAATATTATATTATTGAAGATTTTTCATTTTTTGAATACATTTAACATATTGACCCAATTCATCACCAATGACTGATGTGCCCTCTCAGGTGTCTTACAAATAATTCTACAGTTCTTTATGATGATGATGACGATGGTGATGGTATCAAACCCATGCCCTGACAGAAAGGAGGACAGTACATAGTGTAACTACTTAATCTACAACTCACCTTTAGCTCCCCCAGGTAAACAAATCTGTGTGTCACTGTTGACAGTTAGCAGTTCCCGGCAATGCATCATCACCATCACCATCATCACTATCATCATTATCATCATGCATCTTGTCCCAGTGACGGTCAGACCAAAATAACTGTTGCCAGTCATAGCTGCTTCATAATTCATATTCCTGCTCAGTTATGTAATGTCCTTTCTCTTGAGGTAAAGCTTCCAAATTTCAAAGCTTGCATTGATGTGAGGCAAAGTGCAACTCTCCCACTCGCAGGTCGATACATCAGTTCTGCAAGAGCTTTTTTTCGGGGGGGAAGAGAGCTGGGAAAGATTTCCAAATTAAAGCTAAAACAAAGCGACATGAGAATCAAACAACAAAACTGTCACAGTCTTACCGTACCAAATTTCCCAATAGCATGATCCAAACAGCGATTTCACTTCTAGCATTCCCTCTCAAAAAAGTGAAAGCTCAGAAAATGTGTCCAACG
Source organism: Epinephelus lanceolatus (assembly GCF_041903045.1). NCBI lineage: Eukaryota > Metazoa > Chordata > Actinopteri > Perciformes > Serranidae > Epinephelus > Epinephelus lanceolatus. The sequence goes on along the minus strand of NC_135749.1, from coordinate 36,548,874 downwards.
TCCGGTAGAAGCTCCTCTGTGCGCCTCCGCAGATCGATGGAGCAGAGCGCAGGGGTCCAACTCTCTCCGTGTTTGCCTTTGCTTTGCTTTGCCTCTGCCTCTCTCGGTCCTGAGCCAATAAGCATGAAGTAATGGTGACAGCTGCGCTCTGGTACAAGAGTGCGTCAGGTCGGGGTGACGCTCCGGAGTCCAACACAGTCAGCAGCACTGAACTGATCAGCCGGAGAGGGAGAGGCACTCTGAGGGAGAAGAGGGGCTTTTCTGTCAGGCGTAAAGGAATAGGTTTAACTGGCCTTTAGGGCAACTTAGTGACAACATAGACACCAAAATCATCCATGTGTCCCTAGTTGATACGGCGGTTCATGCAGAAACTTTAAAGGCTTAATATTTGTAGAGGAACTCTCTGCTACTCACTAGGCATATTTAGACAATGTAAAATGCCATAGGCTTGTGCTAATAATGTTAGCATGTTATATTTGTTTGGAAAACATGTTTAGTATTAGACAGTTGTTTTGTCAGTGAACGTTGTGAGTTATAGGAACAGAATTTTGTAGTGTTACCTTTGTTACATGCTGCTGTTGACCCTGGCTTCATATGAGTAGAGGAAAAGTCTACTAGCCGCTAGGCAGATTTTTATGATGTTAGGTGCCATAGACTGGTGCTGAAAACATAAGCATGTTGTATTTGTGAGGGAATTGTGTCTAGCAAGAAGCAAGTGTTATGTCTGTCAGTGCTGCGAATTATAGTGAAGCTGATTTGTGTACTTGTGTTTGAAATGGTTGCTATTAAGCTATGTTTAATGTGTGTTTAATGTGTGTTTTAGCCCCCATGATACCTTGTGTGCATTAATGGCATGACTTCTGGTGCTGAACCCAAACTGGTATTTAAAAATGTTAGCGGTATTGAAGCCAATCCACCAATCTTGTTTCTTCAAGCGATTGGGAAATAACACATGTGAAACACACCAGCTGCTACACCTCAGACAAGACGATGTGATTACACCTGTGTCATCTCTGACAGCCATCTCAAAGCGTTGGGTGGTTTCCTTTTTAACCAAGCACATTAACAATTAGCTTGCCTTGCTAGGCAAGCTACATGGGTAAAAATTAAAGGTGTCCAAGGTAGCTCACAGTAAACATCGACCTCTTAAAGATGATTTATAATAGTAATATGAAGTAGTAATAAAATAATTAACTTTAGGCGCTAATTTTATCTGATTATTTTAAAAAAGCAGTATTTGCTAATTGGAGGCAAATAACTTTCAAAAAGAACTACAGTTTTGTGGTGTCATTTGTGATGATTTAAATAAATTCAGTGTCCTGTATCATAAATTCAGTGCCCCCATGTTGAAAAACATCCCAGAGGAGACACTGATGTGTTAAATACATAGTTATATTGTGGTTTTAGCTGGCTAATGTTAGCATAAGAAAGGTGGTAGAGTTGCCATTTTGTTTAATGAATCCCTCCAAAGTAAGCAAATGTATTATGGAAGTTTTGCTTCTTTTGAATATGTGGCTCTTCAATTGAATTCCTCTACACAAGTGATGTTCCTAAACATCTACAGGCCGCCTAAGTACTGTGCAAACTTTTTTGATGACTTTGCTGAGCTGCTGTCCATAGTCTGTATTGACTCTGAATGTGTAGTTATTGTTGTTGATTTTAACATCCATGCTGACAACACCCAGGACAGAGGCACTAAAGAACTGTGTTGTGTCCCTGATAACCATGGACTGACTCAGCATGTGATGGTGCCCACACACAATAAGGGGCACACTCTGGACTTAATCATCTCCAAGGGTCTGAATATTTCTAAGGTTGTGGTAACTGATGTTGCTCTCTCTGATCATTCCTGTGTGTTTTTTGAGAGTGCTATCTCCATACACACTAATATTCAAACAGAGGTAATCACCAAACGGTATATCACTGATAACACCAGTGAAATATTTATTCAGACTTTCCCTTCCTCACCCGCTCTCTCACCAATGTGATTGATGCCATTGCGCCCACTAAGTTGAAGGTGGTCTCTGGTAAGAAAAGATCTCCATGGAGAAATGCCACGCTGGTCAGAATAGAAAAAAGAGAGTGTCGTAAAGCTGAACGCAGGTGGCGAAAAACAAATCTGATGATAATGATGAATCTGATGAATGATAATGCACGTGCCTTATTTGCTACAGTCGACAGGCTAACAAACCCTCCTGTGTCAGTAGCCTCTGAACCTCTGTCCACCAGGGCCTGTAATGAATTTGCGTCCTTCGTCACTAACAAAATCAAGAAAATTGGACAAGCAGTCAGTGCCTGCATATCAGGTACAGGATATGTGTTGTCCCTGTGTCCACTTAAGACCAATTCAAGTAACATGACAGAGTTTTATACGATCAACTTTAAAAACCTGGAGGACATTATACAACATCTGAAATCCTCCTCCTGCTGCCTTGATATTCTGCCAACATGCTTTTTCAAAAGAGTTTCTAACTGCATGGCCTCAGATTATCAACAGCTCTGAAAACTGCCGTCATCAAACCAATCTTAAAAAGAATAATCTAGACACCTCAGTAATGAACAATTATAGGCCCATATCAAACCTCCCATTTCTGTTTTGACGTCTTCCAGTCAGGATTTCGACCACACCACAGCACTGAGACGGCTCTTGATCTTAGTGCAGCATTCGACACAGTCGTCCACACCATATTAGTAGACCGACTGAAAAACTGGATGGGCCTTTCCAGAACAGTACTAAACTGGTTTGAATCCTACTTAAAGGACAGAGACTACTTTGTGTCTATAGGTAATTACACATCTGAGCAGAGAAAAATGACATGTGGACTTCCCCAAGGCTCCATTCTGGGGCCTCTTCTACTTCATATCTGATGTATGTTTTATGTAAAGCACTTTGAATTGCGTCGTTGCTGAAATGTGCTATACAAATAAATTTGCCTTGTCTTGCTTTGCCTTGCCTTGCCTTAACATTAGCTTGCTTACTAAAGGAGAGCTAGTTAACATTTTTCTAACTTTCTTTATTTTAAAATATGATTCTAGTTTATTTTTCAGCACTCTATCAGTCCCGTGGCTTCTTTTATGTCTTTTTTTTATGTCTTTCATTTCAGAGTGTTATGTTATTATAGGTCTTAATATATATTTTTTAAACTAATTAATAAATGTTAAAGCATTTTAATGGTATTCTTCAACGTGGAGCCAATTTTAGATACTTTGTGTATGACTGGGTAGATTAGTAGGCCAGTGTAATGTAGCACAATAGCATATGAGCATATCATATTTTCTTTGTGTATGAAAAGAAACTGTCAAATAAATGTAGTAGAGTAAAATGTAGTATAGCATTAATAAATAGACATACATGAAAAAATTGAAACAATCAAGTAAAGCAGGTAAGTATGTCAAAATTGTATGTAGCCTACCTGAGTAAATTTACTTCCAAGTTTGAAGAAATTTGGAGAAAAAAGACTGTTTAGGCACTTTCACACTAGAATCTGCACACACACATTTCAATACTGAACGAAGATGTCACAACAAAACTGTTGCTGATTCACCAAGTTGAGCTAGAATAACGCTGACTGATCAAATGTTCTGCATTTTGTAACATCTTACAGTAAAATCACAGCAGTATGCAGTGACTGTAAGCTGACAGTGTAAAAATTCTAACGGTCAAAGTACTGCAGGCTACTGGATTGCAGAATACTGATATTAGTACTTTTTTACAGTCAGGATTAAAGTTTGATTCCAAATTTTGGCCATAAATGTTTCTATCATAAAGAGAAACACTATTTTGCAAAAATACCATACGTGTTTGCACTGACGGTGTTTAGAACATGTACAAACAAATATTCAGACCGGATTGACTTTACTAAATTAACATTGTCCTGGTGACTGAGAGTGCTGTTGTCTGTTAAAATGTGAAGTGCAGCATGTTAAGTCCTGATTAAAAGCTTTTTAAAGGACAGTGAAGTCCAAAGAACAAAAGGGAAGCATGATTTGTTTCTATATCAATGATTATTTTCAGGTTCATACTTTATTATTAGTATTTTGGGTTTCTAGTAGAACATGTTTGCATGCTTTAATGTCCAAAAAACACTATATATTCCATATACTGTCAGTGCTGGAACAACAGTATTCACCCCTCTGTCTGAAACATGGACGTATAAAGACAAGTGGATATAACATTGGAGGCAGGGTCTCGTTCATTCATGTGAAAGTTTCTCAGTAGCATATAAGTCATTTCAGGGTTAAAAAATGTATCCACTGATTGATTTACAGATGTCTCTTTTACAATAAGGCTATTGGAAAAAGTGTTTTTTGGGCCCCTTGGCATCACATGATGCCAGACTCTGACATTGCAATACCACAGTTTGGTTTGTCTCTTTAAACCTACCTCACACAAAAGCCCAGTCTGCTTTGTTTGGTCAGCATTTCTGGGTCTTCCGTATCTCTGCGTCTCTGCACAACACAGCCGCTGTAAATGCAGAGGTGACTCAGTAAAAGACAACCAGTTTTGTTGTTTGTTGGTTTCTTACAGTGGTCTGCAGCTTAACGGGTGTCTAGTGTCACACCATCCACCAGCCCCTCTACCTCCTGATGACAAGGTCAGTTCATATACTACATCACTTTAGAATCACTGATAGGTATGAAACACACAAATGTAACGTATGAGTGGTTTGCAGAAATGTACAATGCCAACATTTTCTTCACACGGGTGTGCTGAATGGAAATGTGGTGTTGCAACCTGTTCTCTTTTCCAGGTTGTCAGATATGCTTTTTCACACCCCTCAATGTCTGATACAAACGCACAGGGCCCCTTTAGTATCTTTATGAGATGCACCATAAGTTCAACTAACTCCATGGTAAACTCACCTGTAGCGATATTACACACTCAAAGCAGCTGATGTAGTATAAAGAGCAAGAAAGTCCACATTGAGATGACGTAAGGGTGGATGGATGGGTCAAACAAATACAGGACTTTCAACAAGGAGTCCGCTGTTTGTGTCCTATGTGAAACTAAGGGTGCTTTCACACCTGCCCTGTTTGGTGCAGTTCAATTGAACTGAAGTTCATCTGCCCTCTAAGTGCGGTTGGTTTGGGTAGATGTGAACACAGCAGTTGCACTCGGGTGCGCACCAAAAACAACCAGGTCAAGACTTTCTTGAAGAGGTGGTCTGGGCCCGGTTACAAATGAACTCTGGTGCGGTTCATTTGTGGTGAGAACGTGTTCCAACCTCAATCTGAACCAACTGCAGTCGCATTACACATTACACATTACGCATTGCGCATTGCGCATTGTTTGGGTTAAACATGAGCATGTTACATTCCCCGGGGATTATTAATGTGCGCCTCCTGCTGTACTGCCTTAACATGCACATTCGGCACATTCAGTGCATCAAAAGATTGCTTTCTAGTTGGAACCGTGCCTCATTTTTGAACTGTATGATTTGCCTAAAATGAACAATGACAGCAATATAGTATGCAATGATCAGTTATGCATAACTGAACCAGTTATGCAACTTTGTAACAAATCTAGTCAATGATTCTGTCATGTTCAGGAAATCTGGTTGTGTTTAGTTTTTTGTCTTGTGTCTATGTTGTCCCGTGGCTTCCTGTTTATTTTGAAATCTGATTCTCCTCTCATTTCATGTAACTTGGCCCTTCTCCTTCCCTGCCCTGATTGTTTCCACCTGTTCCCCATTATCTTGTGTATATTAGTCTTTTCCTTTGTTCTGTGCCAGTTTGTCTTGTCCTGTTCTGAGAAGCTCCATGTTCTTTGTCGAGTCAGGTTCTGTATTTCTTTGATACTTTGTCTTGAATTTTGCTTTCGTCAAGTTTTGTGTTACTTTGATACTTTGTCTTGTTTTGCCTTAATCTAGTCTTGTTATTTTGATACTTTGTCAGGCCTTTTTGTTGTTACTGTAATTTTTCTCAGAGTGATTTTTAGTTCTCAAGTTTTTGCAGTTGTTTCCTCTTAGAGTGATTTTTCTTTTGCACTTTGAAATTAAAAGATTGTTTATTTGATCTTTGTCTTCTGTGTCGTGCATTTGGGTCCAAGTCCTAGTTCGATTCTGACAGATTTGGACCATAGCAAGACAACTTTGAGTCTGAAAGCACCCTAAAAGTCAATGTCATTATAACCCAAACCATGTTTTTTCCTAACCTTAACCACGTAGTTTTGGTGCAGAAAGAAAAACTACTTGGTTTGGTGTAAGTTTATTTTCAAAAGGCACAGTATGCATGCAATGACCGGAAATGGACCGTCCAAATCTGATGCTAGAGGGGTAGCTGGAGCATCATATTTTGAAGTGTAGGGCCACTGACCAAGCTTACGAGTTGGGAATGAGAACATGTTGCCAAATGACACCCTCTTGAATGTGGTTGTGTGTTCCCACCTTTCAGAAATCTGTTGTCAGCTGAGTGAAGCAGTCAGGACTGAGACTGATAACAGTTAAAAGACAAAAACAGCAATGAAACGAGCAAAGAATTGGCAGAGACACATAATATCAGTAGGGCCCCAAATCACAAAACACACCTCGTACTTTTTATGAGATAATAAGAAACCTGAGGAACACCTGAGGCTAGCGGTGAGGTAACAGTGAACTGAGCTGCAAGAGAGACATGTGAACATCTCTGTTTTTCTCTGTAAACAGAGAGGCAAAGACTTTGTGCTGTGCGGAGAGCTCTCCTGTTGAAAGCTGTCTCCACAGCAGACAAATGCCTCCGCTGCGAGATGGGTATCAGCCTTCGTAAGATGTTTGTCTGCTCTGTGATTTTGGAAGAATACCACAGAAAGCTGCAGCATTACGCTTCTTTTCACAGCACTGCTATCAAAACACATCAGGGCTTTTTTCTCTCACTGACAAGCCTGCACTCTCCCGGGAACATTTTGTCCATACAAATCTCCCAGCTTTGAAAAATGATCTACCACCACCTCGGGGCGAACATCCTCATCTTACAAAGACCACACACATTACATAAACATTGACATATGCACGGGCATGCACACACACAGAGGAAGGGGCTGCATACACAAAGATATTCATTGTGAATGAGCACAAAATACAAAACACTTTAAGAGATTTGAAGTGATGAAACCTCATTCACAGTTTTTTCTGAGGCTTGTTGAGCTGTGTGTGGGTGTGGGTGTTGAAGGTGACAATGCACAAACACACAGACACACTCGCTGCCTCTGGCATAGATTAGCCTCCATTGGCTACAGAACAATCTGATTGGCCGATTTGTCCCTCTTCACCTGAGGCCGTGCTTATCTGGTTCATCCTGGCAAGGAATCAGACTGCAGCTTGAGTTTCAGCGCACCTGGACTCTGTGCGTCAAATTATGAGCAGGGTGTGGACAGGTACAATCCAGCAGGTATTAAACAACATCCACACTCGTTGAAAACAGGGTCTGAACATCCGTCACAAAGGTTTATTTAAAGATACACTATGCAGGATTTTCCTAATAGACAATGTTTAGACACATGCATAAGTAATCCCTCTCAGTCATCACTTATGACCCACTCTCAGTGTGGTGGTTTATTTTTCTGCAGAGACTCTGCCCTCTGCCTGGAATTTATCATTTCTTCGTATATTCTGTGCTCAGGACGTTAATGGATGTGTACCCCCACAGCACTCAGGTGAGGTCAAGACAATGGCGAATTGGCCATCGGGACGTTTGGACAAATCCTGATGGGCTGGTGTGGGCCGGTGGCTAGTTGCTAGCTGTCAGTACTCCCGCATCCCTCCCATGTTGTTTGTTTGCTGTTGATGTTCAGAGTGAACATAAGTGTCAATCTTATGTTTTGATAATTGAAGGAGGAGATCAGAGCGGCCTCCTCCAATACAAAAGAGGCTCTCTTTTTTCTTGAAATCTGATTGGCTCAGCCGCAGTCATCAGTCTTTACTCATGGCAGACCAGGCTAGTTTGACCATTAGATACAAAACACGGATAAAGCCGGTAAAACAAGAAAGGGTGGCTCGGAAATAATTCAAATAAAAAAACTTTACAAGAAGAGGCAGCAAAGTGCTCCAAAATAACCGATCTGTTTGGCCGTGGCGTTGGTCAATGGGCTGAGGCTGCTGGTGTAGCTAACGGCAGAGATGGAGCTGGAGCTAACTGCCATTATAGCAGGTGTGTTAACGTTAGCTAACATTCGTGAGTGTGTAATGTGCAAGGTTGGCTTTGGCAAATTGCATATTTCTTCTAGGTGTCCAGTTCAAGAGGCCAACTAGCCTACTAGGTATTGCATTAAGTCATTGTAATTTAAACCTGTACTAAAAGAAAATATGTGCTTGCTTTTTTCCTGTGGATGCATCATGCAATTAACATTAGGTGGTGCTCCCAGTCCCAAGGACAATGAAGCTGAGGGACAGACTAACCCCAGTCGTGAGGAGAAGGAGGAAAACCTTTTTAGTAGTATTAAGTAGAATTTTTTTGTTGTAGTAATAAGTTGACTAAAAGTTGACTATAGGGCCTATTGCCCAAGTTATACCTGCTTAGTTCATGGCTGTGAGCCATGGAGATATGAATTGGGCAGGGCAGAGCAGACAATTATATTGTGCATAAAATCAGATGCATTAGCATAGAGTCATATGCTCTTATTTTAAGTTAAATAATAAGCACATAGCAATTTGTGGCCAGGTCATTATTGTATTTATTTTGGGCCGGTGTGTGGGCCGGTGCATGGGGCGGTGCGCCTGAATGTCCCGGGCTTAATTTGTGTCCCGGTCCACCCCTGGGTCAGGACTTTGTAAGGTCCAGGTCAGTGTCACATTTATTTCTATAGCACATTTAAAACAAGTGAAGTTTACCAAAGTGCTTTACAAGAACATCAATAAAAGTACCATATAACAAGAACATTAAAATAAATAAATACAGTATACAATACAATACACATCAACATAAAACAATACAGGAAAAATTAAGTCTGGCTCACAACAGGTCCAAATGTCAAGGAGAAAAAGTAAGTAAAGTAAGTTTTTAAAGAAGACTTAAATGTCTCCAATGAATCGACGTGTCTGACATGAAGTGGCAAGCTATTCCACAGCTTTGGAGCAACCACTGAGAACGCTCGGTCACCTTTAGTTTTAAGCCTGGATCTGGGGACCTCAAACAGCAGCTCATCTGATGATCTAAGGGCTCTGACTGGATTATGAACTTGAAGCAGTTCTGTCAGATACTGGGGGGCCAAGCCACTTGTAAAAAGGTAGCAACCAGGTGCAAGACCGTAAGCAGCAGGCATCCAAGAGACACAGTGCCAAAAAAATGCAAACATAGTGAGGCAAAACGCCAATCAAGAGGGGATCTTAGGATGGCTTTTACTATCATTTTTGCTGGTGAGGACTTCTACAAACAGTAACTACAATCTTGCGTACAATACCTTTAATTATTACTTTTTTTTTAAAAAAAAATTAAGATAATCTATGACTAAAGATTTTTATTTCGGGATCAGTCTGAGTTTTCTTTCTCTTCATTGTTTATTATTATCTAATTTTTTATAAAGACTTGTTTATAGACCCTTTTACTGTTGGTAAACAGTATGATGTGTCTTGGTGGCCGGGCTTAGCTGTAGGCAAAACAAGTCTCCACAGACATTAGCTAGTGCTAGCTAGCAAGTTCTGTAGGTTTGTTTTAGACAATGGAGGAAGATGATACAAGTGGTGCATTCGGACGTACTCATTCTCAGCTGACCAATGGGACCAGACTGGCCGACCCGTATGCTCTCACTCAGTGGATGGATGATGTCACAGGAAGCTTTGTGGTTGATTACCATGCCAATCTCACAAAGAAGGACGACACTTGAACGGTTTCCTCCAGTTTGTTTTGCTATTGAAGCCAACATTAGCTAATGTGCTAAAAAGTTAGCGTTACGGAAAAACCCAATATTGCTCTTAATACCTCCCCAATTTCTGATGAGGTGGACATGATAACCTTTAATACACATTACGTTATTCATCCCTACAACAGGAAATACTTTTTCCCTAACCTGATATGAAGTGTACACTGCACATGTCAGCATTTTTGATGATGGCCTCCGTCCAGTCCTTTTGTCTTATCACATTTAAAGCAACACTTACCTTTCTGGAAATTTTACACTTTTCTTTGTTTAGGTTAAAATGCTATTATAAGATGATGGCACACCAAAATGTAAGTGAATTCCACCAGAAATAAAAACTAATAATTATACCATTCTCATATGGTTCTAAGAACAGTTTTCTCCTGTCCTGTCTGGCTTCCCCAAGTGGAGGCATCCGACTGATGTAACCACTTGCGTAGTATCTCCCCACACCCCCACACCCCCGCCCACGAGTTTGTGAGACAACAAATATGCTAGTAACAGGAACGCTTGTGGATATAAACTAGTAAAAGGGACACTTGTGGATATAAACTATAAACACGGTGCAACAAGAAGTAAATTCGTCAGTGCAATACAGTCGCAAGTTTCTCCCCAACGGGGAGACGCTGGCAGCGCTGTGACAGGACGGGGGAGCGGGGGAAACGCGGAGCTGTGCCCAGCATCCTTTTGGCAAACATCCGCTCGCTGGAGACGAAAATGGATTACCTCCAAGAGAGGGAGGGACTGCTGCATCCTTGTGTTCACTGAGACATGGATGAATGGTAACATATCAGACTCCGGTGTTGAGCTAACGGAGCTAACACTACATAGAGCAGACAGGGAGGCTACATTATCTGGTAAGCTCCGGCAATATGTAAACAATTCATGGTGCTGTGATGTGAAGAGGATCTCCCAGTTCTGCTCTCAGGAGTTTTTGACTGTGAAATGTCGACCATTTTCATTTTACTATTGCACTATATGTTCTTTCTTAAATGTTGCACAAATAGTTTTTAAATGTTTTGTTTCTTTTTGCTTGGGTAGAAATGTCAGTTTGTTTTTTGTGCTGCATAAAAATGACAAATAAGAAGTTCAGTTCATAACGTTATATATGACAACACAGCATCCTGTTGCTAATGGCTAACGTTAGGCTACTGTAGCGTAGCCTCTGAAACATTAACGTTATCTTCCTTGTGCGTTTCCACTTACTGGTAACGTTAACGCTACTATCTAACGTTAGCACTGTAACCTTATTCTAAAACTCATCAGTCATCACTGACTCCGGTTGAGTTTTAAAACTCCGGGGTTGCATTTGTAACTTTGCGCTAGCCCTCCTCTTCTGTGTATCTAACGTTACCTTGCCAACGCCTACGTCTATCGTAGACGTAATGAGGTCGTAATGGTGGAGGGGGGAGTAGGCCTTTGAAAGGAGGTGGAGTTGTTGGAGGAGGGGAATGGAACTTTGGAGGGAGGCGGGAGTTGTGGATGTTCAAATTCAAAGTGCTGTGTGAAATGTAAGAAAGGTAAGAGTTCCTTTAACCATAGTTGTCTTTGTTTTTGTTGACAGGCAGTGGCGACTGGTATGTGATGAAATTTAAGTTGTGAGTCATGACTCCTTCTATTCTGGTTCCCAATAACACAACAAGATGACATTTTTTTATTTTAATATCAGGTATTAATGGGCGGACCAATTCTTTCACAGAAGTGGTGCCTTTGAGTTGATACATTTAGAGGTATTGAACAATTTTCAACCGTTTGACTTTTGATACTTTTTCAAAATGCCAGTTTCTCCTTTGTGCTGTTATAGTACATGTACATTTGACTCTCTTCGATGCAGTGCTAGTAATCATGTTTAAGTTTACTTATGTAAACATAAAATACTCATTTAAATGCACTGATTGAGCATCCCACTTGTATGTAGGTAGAACATGTAAACCAAACAGATGTTACAGAAATGTGATCTGAGTGTATTGATTTGTCGTTCTTCCTGGGCAAACAGCAGAGTTTGCTCAGTGAGTGTACATATCAGGTTGTCTGGATTCTGGTATGATCCAATTGCTTCTCGTTCACTAATCATAACAACCACCGTGATAACAGCAAGCAGGCTGTTCTCATGCACGGTGCATACCTTTTCTTACGAAAAGTAATGAGCTAAAGTCGGTACATATTCCACGTAATGATGAGCCAGTAAGTCGTGCATAACCCACAAAATTTGGAAGGCTGTGATCACATGACCAATGCACAGATGGAAGCAAATAATAAAGCAAGAGGTGGTCTCATAAAGAGGCAGGTTGGGGTTGTGGATGGGCTACAGAACACAGGACATTCCCCTGGGACTTTCCACAGAAGACTGATGTTCAGAACTGGATTTTGAGTAAACTTTGAGTAACTTTAAGGTACGCTGTCACCATGTGTCTTTTCTTAAACCTAATCACAGTAGCTTTTCTTGCCTAAACCTAAAATCTGTAACTTGTCGTGTTATGGCCCTGGCCCTGCCACTAGTCTCCCTGTGTTTTTCCTTGTCCTCTGTGTCCTCTCCCCCTGTCTGTCTCTCTGTGGGTTCATCCCTATATCCCTCCTTGACTCCTCTATCCTCTATCCTCGGTCACTTGACCCGGAAATCGGTCGACACTCGCCATCTTGAAATGCACCCAGAGGAGTCGAGGAGAGAGGAGACTTTCAGAGTGGAGGGAAGTGAGGATACTCAAGTGCAGCCTTCGCAGAAGTCTTTTACAGACCGACACACACCCCTGATTGAATATCAGTTATTGATTGGACAGCGCAATGATTGGATACATCATAACATCCGTGGAATGTCATTCTGGGGGGAGGACAGATAGGAGATTAAAGTCAAGTGTATCACTCCCAAGTTTAATATTGTATTTGTTCTCTGATTCACCATCGAGTTAAAAAAAAGAAAAGGAGAAAAATGACTTTCTTCATTTATTAGAAAATTTTTTCTCTTCACGATCTGTTATTTCCATCATCAACTTTGATTATGGATACAATTAAAGAGTCTGTCTGTCAGAGTGTCAGCAAGAAACATTTGTACATCAGTGATCGCCTTTTCCATTCAGTCACACTGAGGCTGGTCATTCCTGAGCGTCGGGTTGATGAGTTACAGAATTTTAATTTTCCCTGAAACATTTGGCCAAATAAATAATTTCCAGTGTTCAAAAGACACCATAATCATATTCTGGGTTATTAAATAATAAATTCACAATCGGAATATCAGTAAATACAGATACAAAAAATGAATAAATCATATAAACACTTTGTGTGACTCTAAGCAGGACACAGGACAGATTATAAATACAGAACATAGATTGTTGTTCATGTGCAGGTGATTGTTAGAGTTAATAAAGCCTCCTGACAGCTGATCTAGCTAACACATCATGTGACCCTTTAGAGGAAAAGAGGTCTCTTTTCTCTAAAGACATATTTCCACGTTTCTTTTCTCCTCGCGTCTCATCCTCGCATCTCTCTCCCATGTCTTAGGAGGGCAGAGCTAAGATGCAAAGAAGAGACTCAAGTGAGGGAAACGTGGATGCGAGATTTTTAATTTTAATTGTTTGTATTTTAACAAGAATATTGTAACAGTGGTCCATGTCCTGCTCCTTTGCTGCTTTGTTCACACCCAGACTATCATGAAGATACAAAGTCCTTCATCATCAAAGCACTGACAATGAGGAGATTCAGACTTCAGTGTCTGAGGACAAGCTAATCACAGCAGCTCAGGTTAGGAAACAGAGATTTTAGAAATCCTGAAAAAGCCATCAAATTGGCTGTAAATATGCCTGCCTGTGGAAACAACTTCTCTAATTTTGTGTGAGTATAACAAGTTCCTCAATTCTGTAATTTTTATTGGTTTGAAGAAACTTATGTCCAACGTGTCTGCATGCCTTTCAAACCAAATTTTGCAGTTTAATTTCTTGAAATACAGATGCATCAGGGATCCAACTCCATGAGTTTACTGAACAGATCATGTAAGTGTGTTCAGCACACAGGCAAATAAGTCTTTAACCCTGAATAATCAAGGCTCAGGTGATTTTGCTGACTCATTCGTGTCATTGAAATCAAAAAATTCCCAGACTGAAAGCTCCACTGTCAGCTTGTTGTACCATACAGTGACTTCCCGGTTAAAAGCAGCAGTGTTAATTTTGACAGCTGTTTTAGGTTAATCTTAGTCTTAAAACGAAAATGTGTATTAGTTTAAGTCACAGTTAAGTCACTTTTATCCTTAGTGATTTTAATCAAGTTTAAGTCGACGGATATTCAAAATTTTGTAGTCGATGACAATTCATGACATTTTTGTCAATTTTTTGTCATTATGTTTTCTTCTCTTTTTATCTTTAAACTAATCCAGTGAGGCTAATTCATGTATCAGAAATAAGAATCAAGGTGACAGGTTGTATAAAATTTAATTTAGATGATTTTTTTTTTCTTCAACTGCAAGTAATTTCTGCACATTTACAAACTGTCATTTCTCCAGCAGTGCTTGGCAGGTTTAAGGGCTGATTTACAAGCACACACTTAGTGATCATCATTTGAAAAGCTCAACATCTCTCTTTTTATGCTCTCAAAAACACCACAAATAACTAATATGAGACAGCTATGATTTGTACCCAGGTTCATTGAAAACTCTGACTCATCCATAAAAATAACTTAATAAGGGAAGGTTTGTAGGGATGTTATGTGTATTAAGGGTTATCATGTCACCTCATCAGAAATTGGGGCAGTATAAAGAGGACCTTTTTAACATTTTAGCTAATGTTAGCTTCGATACCAAAACAAACTGGAGGGAACCATTCAGGTGTTGTCAATCAACCACAAAGCCAGCCATCTCACCTTCAGCAATCCTGTCAAATCATCCATTCACTGACTGACAGCATAGGGGTCGGCCAGTCTGGTCCTATTGGTCAGTGTTGGCAAGTAACACAACTGTGGTCCCAAAGAGTGAGTGACCTGACAAGGTGCATTCATAAATTCAGTCTGACGCTCTACACTAAAATGAGAACCCTGTTGGTCGAAGAAATGAAGCGTTATATTTCTATATGAATTAACAATGTTTAAGATAACACATTCACTCTGCTTGGCGGTCTGCTGCTCCGTCTCCCCAGTATTCAGAGTGCACACTGGCCCTCTGAGAGTACCGTGCTCTGGATAACCAAACAGTACATTCCAACAGCACTCGTATTGCTGAATGCACCACTCACATCATCTTCCTCCATTGTCTAACACAAGTCAACAGAACTTGCTAGCTAGCGGTGGTGAATTATTTTGCCTACAGCTATGCTCCACCCACCAAAAAATGTCATACTGTTTACTAACAGTACAAGGGTCTATAATGCTTTCAAATTATAAATTGGCATGTATAAGTAATATAACATGTAATATTTATTGAAAGCACAAACTATGTAGCATACTTTAACAATATGATTTATAGACTGAAATGTGCCTTGTGCTCCTTCCTTGTCTCACAGTCAGCCATGCTTGTGGAAAAAGGGGGCATGGTTCTACTGCAGTCCACTTCAAATAATGTAGAAACCAGTGATTGGCTTATAAACCTCCAATCAAGTAAGTCTGTGCATTTGGGTGGAGTCAGATGACAGTAGTCTAAGAGGCCGTTTACACGTACACGGTGATTTTGATAAACGGAGACATCTTCCTTCGTTTGTGCCCTTCGTTTACATGCAAACGGAGATTTCTCCTCTGAAAACGAGTCTTTCTAAAAACTCCGGCCAGAGTGGAGATTTTGGAAAACTCTGGTTGTGCGTTTGCATGTAAACTGAGATAAACGCAGATAAACAGAGTTATAGGCAGCCGACGTCACAGTATGCGCCGGAACCTGCGCCTGTGTCAAAAGTGCGACCTATGTTGCTATGGTGACAGTGGATACATGGAAGGCTTGAGCTTCTCGTTACACTGCCACCTACAGGTTTGGCATGCTCTTGTGTATATATACACGGGTAAGTGTAAACGAAGATCTTTTTGAAAACGGAGACGGTGAAATGTCCGTTTATGAAAATAGCCGGCCACATGTAAAAGGCCTCATAGATCTAGACATGCTAGAAAAGTTTGGTCCATTGGACGGGATGGGAGTATCTGAGGCCGAAAAGATCACAGTAACTTAAATAACTGAATAAGATCACAAACACACCACTGATACAGTCTCACCTTGTTCTCACCAGCTCCAGAGTCTCTCACAGAAAACCTGACGAATGTTTGATTGTGCAGTAAAATGTGCTTTAATGATACAGATGGTTGGAACCGATGAAATTAGCTGTATATGCTCCTGCAGAGAGTTTGAAGTTCAGAGCACTGAAATACATCAACTCTGCTGACATTTGTGCATCGTAATTCAGGAACAGTAATGTACTTTGGACAAAGTTAATATTTGCCTCACTATGCTCAGACACACACACACACACACACACACACACAGACAGCCTGTTCCAATGTTCACGTGTCTCAATTAACATTAAGGTCCTATACCACCCACACAGTCCAACATTTCCACAAGGTTTGAGGTTTTAAATGATTTGTCTTGATTTTTGCTCAAAGAAAAATCAGATATTTTTGACATTCGTAATAAAATGTGTGTGTTTTTTGGCATTTAGAAACTTTTGGATGATAGACACACTTTAGATCCCTGAACTAGAAAGGTTTATTCATAGGATCTCTCTGATGAAGAGATAATAGTCGTAAAACTGAACTTTATACAGTGACTACCTCATAACCCTTCATATTTTCACTCAAGCATGTTTTAAACTCATATATAATAACTATATATAATATAATTTGCCTAAAAACTGTGTAACAAAATGTACATATTTTTATATATTAAAATGTTGCTAAATTACACACCAGGCCATATACACTTTTACACATATTTACAATATGTATCTCCTTAATTTTCAAACACTTGCAGATGCAGATGTTCAACCTTATTCTGAAGAATCCTTCCACAAGGAAGTGAATCAGGGATGCAAAACACACTGCCTCAACACTGGCGCTCCCTGTTGATAGTAATAGGTACTACAGCTTTACATGCTGACTGTGTGTCTTTGTATGGCCAGTGATGATATCATTGTCAAACCATTCTTTTTTTTTTTTTTTCTTTTTTTTTTTTAACTTTTTACTACTTTTCCTTTTTTGTATAATTATAGCTCTCAGTAATCACACAATTTTCTGGAAACCCTGAAAAGAAATAAGTGGATAAAGATGAATTACTGATTACTTTGTAGCTCTGGCTCTTACACTCAGCAACAGAGGAAAGCAAGGACAGTGACTAAGACTAAAAAAAGCTGGAAGAAACACTGAGTGAAGAAGAAGATAAAAGAACCTGGAAAAGACAACACAGTGAGGTAATAAAAGAATATAGAATAGAATAACCTCCTCAGTGCAAAGATAAGTAATAAAGTGCTTATAAAAACAATAACAAACTATAAAGTAAAAAGTAAAAACAGTAATAAACATTAAACTTTAAAAAAAAAAACACTACAAAACACACATTCAGGGCATTCAGCCTGTTGCACAGATCCCTTGTATTGCACACATTTCCGCAGCCAGGCCTTTGCGAATTCATTAAGTGCACTTATTACTTTTGGATAAAAACTGTTTTTTAACCTGTTTGTCCTTGTTTGAACGGTCCTGTATCTCCTGCCCGAGGGCAGCAGCTCAAACAGGTGGTGACCTAAGTGGGACAGGTCCTTCAGAATGTTTTGGGATTTTCTGAGGCAGCAGGAACTGTATAGTTCTTCCATGGAGGGGAGAGGACAGCCGATAATTGTCTGGGTGGTGTTGACAACCCTCTGGAGTGTTCTTCTGTCTGCTCCCGTGCAGCTGGCATACCACACACATATAGAGTACGTCAGCACCCTCTCTATGGAGCAGTGGTAGAGGTACACAGGAAGTATCTGGGTGAGCTGATTCTTCCTGAGAAGTCTCGGGAAGTAGAGTCTGCTGTGCCTTCTTAATTAATGCTGTGGAGTTGACGCTCCAGGTCAGGTCCTCCTCAATCTGAACACCCAGAAACTAGAAATCTGAGACCCTCTCCACACAGTCCATGCTGATGTTTAATGTCTGAATGTTCTTTTTATTCCTCCTGCAGTCGATGATCAGCACCTTGGTCTTGGTGGTGTTAAGGACCAGGTTATTGTCTCTGCACCACGTAAGTTTTGGGCTTGAATGTATCAGAAGCTTTTCTCCAGCAGAGGGCAGCACAATATTTGTTCAAGTAAACACAAGGTGGGAAATGGAGATAAAATGAGAAATGCACAGGGACAAAATTCACATAAAAGTTTACTTTAAAATTGCACTGGCCAGCTGCAAGAATGGACTCATGTCCGCAAAATACTGAAACAAGATACTCTACATATATTAAAATGTGTCTTACTGAGTTTCAGGATCATAATTCTGCAGAGACCTGTAGGTTTATGTCTGTTTGTGTATCCAGTGGTGTGACTGTAATATGTGTTATATTGTGCTCCCTCCATATGTGAGAAATGTACCAGTGAAAACCTCCAGGTGTAATAAAACACACTGAATCAATGATGAGAAACATAGACATTATGTTCTGTGTACCCCTCTGTATATTGACTGTGGTGTTCTCCGCCCTGCAGCCTGTGAGCTTATTGATCCATGAAATCGATGAGACACATCAGCATTTATAAAACTGCTCAGGTTAAGAGAACAATGTTGCAAAATCAGATTGAAGTTTTGCAGCAAATGTGCAGAGTCTCACTTTCCGAGTAAATTTTACATCTCTTAAACTTCAACTTCAAGTAGTTATTTGGTTATGACACTGATCTGGAAATGTTATGTTATGAAAACGTCTTTATAAAGGAGCAACTGGAGACGCTTTGCTCAGAGTCACTTCCACTGAGTGTGCAATGAGGAAGGGGAGAGTTTATATGACCAACCGTTACACAACAGCATACATCAAATTACCTCCTGCTAAAGCAGAAAAACCTGCCACAAAACACCCCTCAAAGAAATTATCTGCGCTTTTTTCTCACCATGCTTGTGTCCAGCCTGTTCACACTCCTACTCATGCTAAGTCATTGGCCCTCAGCATCTTATACTATCACAGCGAGGCATCCTTTTGCATCTGTATGAGACAGACCTGGCTGCGTGCTTATCCAAACAAATGACATGGTATAAAGAGCATGAAGGTCTGTGGAGAATGGGGGCGAGGCAGGGAAGGAGTGGAGGTGAATGGGTATAAAATATACAGGACTTTCACCCAGGACAAGGTTCTGTGGGACAAGGGACAAAGTGATTGTGCCAAATAAAAGAAACCAATATAACAAAACCAGGCCTCAACTAACCTCTACCTCTAAAAACAAAACACAAACCAAAAACCTAATTTTCAAATACAAGGAGGACAACAACCAATAGACCTTAAGTTTTGACCCACAAAATAACTACATGAGGGAAATGTAGTAGTGTACCCACCCACCACTTTGTCCCTTCCGCCCCCAGATTTGGAGAACCTTGTGTTAAGTTTGTAAATAAATCACTTTTCATTTTTACACTTCTAATCTGACTCTTTCAATTATGTGATTGTCATGTTATTGTTTTCTGTTGTCTCCCGTTTTCAAAAGGGGACATAAAATTTTTGTTAATTAATTGTTTATTTACATAAGGGCGATCCTCTATCCACAGATTACTATTGAACCATAAAATTTGTTGCAACGAGTTATCTAGGTTATCTGGTGGATGATATTGGTACTGCAGTCATTTTGCAATAGCATCTTCCATGAAAGCTGACATCAAGGAAAATAAATCATTTTTAGATGGATGAAATGGGTGACTTTTAACTGTATGTATGGAAAGAGCCCTTTTTCAAATAGAGTGTGCTTCTGAGTAATCTTGCTGAGAACCAGTGTTACCCACTAAAAAGATGCTGATGATCTACTTGGGGCCAAGAACAAATGTGTTTGTGTAGTTTTTGCAGTGATGAGGATAGGCGGATTGGGTCTATGATTCGACATAGTCTGGACCACATTTTAGTGCTGATGAAGCCTTATGTATCATATGTTTATATAATATTTCTTTTGATTACTTTTGCAATCAATATGATTATTAACTATTAATATTATACTTTTATTTTCCTTAACATTGTGCTGTTATTTGTTTTTGCCCGTTCGCCCACCTCTGTACATACTCCTATTTGATGTACATTTATGTGTATGTGTGTGCTTGTGAGTTTGTGTGTTTGTCAGCATGTATTTACCTGTTTTATGTATTACATCATCTGTGGAGATGTGTGTGGGTGTGTGTATGTGTTGTTTATGTGTATACGTCAGTTAACATGCTAATGGGAGGTCTAAATTGGTGGGAATTTTAGCCATGACTACATGAAAGATATGTAAATGTGTACCATGCTGTGTGACACGTGTGACAAGACATGCAAATCCCAATGTCCAATGGAGTGGAAGCTGGACCAAAGAAAGGTCTGGCAAAGTATAAAAACCAAATAAGTCTCCACGCCAAGAAGCTCCCGTTAAGAAGGATTTTAATGCAGAGTGACGGCTCTTTTTCATACTTAATTCTGCACACCACTACTTTTCACTTTCAAGTGTGATCATTGCACTGTTTCCTGTTTCCTTGATGTCACCTACTGACAGTAAACAATTTAGTTTAGTTCAGTTATCTCAGTTGAGGCGTTGAAGTGATAAAGTTTTACAGTGTCAAACTGCTGTTCTTGGTTAAACTTAATTGCTTCTGAGGGGAAAGTAAACAAATAAATGAAGTGATGCAGACATGCTGCTGTGTTACCACAGGATTTGCAGAGCTCACAGGGTCACTGTGTTAAAGGTTAAGAGAGTGCTGAGTTTGTTTTTGGTTGACAGTGCAGTCTGTTGGTTGAACAACTAAACTTTCACATGTAAAAGACCTCTGTAGATTGGTTCCTATAAACCCCTAATAAACCCCTCAAGGACCCCTGTTCCTTGGACTTTTTTGTATGTTACAGGCAATACAGTTATGACAAAAACAGAATAAATATCTCAATATAATATTGAATAGATGTCATAAAGTTGACTCATTGACCTTTAGCTATACTTCCAGAGCTTCAAGGAATTCTAATAATCGATATCACTGCTGGAGCCAAAACAGTTCAATGGAAATGATTGATTCCTTTAACAGAAATCAGACAAAGGAGGTCATGCAAAAATTAACAGGACAAAACTGCAACTTATTTCGAAGAGTGATAATAGTCCAACAGACTCTGAGGTTGAATTGATATTGATTGACTGATTGATATTTATTAAAAAAAAAAACAGAAACCAAAAAAAACCTGATATATGACAATAATATAAAATATAAACCTTTTTTACTTTAGAGTTCCATATAATGCAGAATATTATTTGTCATTTAAGTTGAATAAAAGCTACAGGTTATAATTTGGGGATTTGAAACTGGCTTCACATTTACAAACTTAAAGTTATGATTCTGCCACATAAGTTTGACTTTAAAGTTTGCACAAATTAGCCCTGAATTATTTGGTCATTTAAGGGGACCTATTAGGCTAATTTTCTGTTCATGCTTGTACTTTGTGTTTCTACTAGAACATGTTTACATTCCTCTGTTACAAAAAAATATTTTACTCATAATAAGCCCCGTTTCCACCAAGCAGTGCTGTACGGTTCAGTTCAGTTTGCGCTTTTTTTCTGTTTTCACTGTGAAAAGTTGTAGATGGTAACAATGGAACCATTGCATATTGTCCCCACTTTTGGTCACCCTCCTGTTGAGGTACCTAGCACACAGATCTGGTACTAAAAGGTGGAGCTGTGAACACTGCAGTCCGTTGATTGGTCAATAGACGACGGTCACTGTGCTCAGGGCTGAGTTGTGGCTGGTTTTGAGGCTCATGTAACCGTTGTTCATACCTTGGAGAGTTTTATTAGTAAACTGTAACTATAAAATGTGTAGATCTTGGGCTTTATAAAAAAAATTGAATTGAAATAAATAAAATTAAAGGATGTTTTGCTGCCTCTCACAGCAGCTATAGACTTTATTCAATGGGCTGACTGCTGGCAACTTTTAAGGTGGAACATTTGCAATATTACTCATTGCATAGGCTGACAATGTGAATCCACCAGGGCACCTTATATTTCACTGACAACTCTGACCATCACAGTTTTTATATGACATACACTTTTAGTAATGAGTTGATCTTCAAGCATTTATGTAAATGACCGGGTTATGTGAACTGCATATATCCCAATCCTCACTCTGAGAAAAAAAAGCATTGTGGAGCGTCATTCCTGTGGGCTCCAGCAACACTAAACTCCCAAGCTTACCTGAGAAGGACTAAATGCACAAACCCATTTTTAAATATCCCATGGAGAGAGACTCTCACTGCAGCCTGTTCTATTTTGTTCTGAACATTTCGGCATGCAGCCTCGTTCTGTGGACGATAAACAATGTGCAGATTTCCCTCTGTAGCCCCTTTTACACTGCCAGATTTTCAGCCAATGTTGGGCCGTTTTGCCGGCAAGCCAAGCGGCCCACGGGTTTGTTTAGCCACACAGAGCCGGATTGGCGAGTTGATCCAAGGTGCCCAATTTTCTCACCTCGTAGGGTAGTCATATTGGCGTAACCTTTTTGGTTTAAAAAGAACGAGGCGCCCTTCCGCCCTGGGAGGGGCTGTTGATGACTTGTGGGAGGAGTTGTTGATGACGCTGCACGTGCCACCCACTGGCAGTGGACTAACAGGAAACAGCTGATAGCAGAAATGAGCAGCTAGTAGCAAGAGGGAAATGCAAACCTTAAAGACACTGTAAAGATGAGAAACTGGGGAGACAAGGAATTGCACACCCTCCTTGCCCTCGTAAATGAAGAGGCCATTAAATGACAGGAACGGTGAAGGATGCTTTCTTTGTGTGTGCGAGTGGGAGAGCTGCATGTCATGAATAACGTGTTTGTATGGTCTACAGTCTATTTTCATTAGTCCGATGCTAATATGTTAAGCCATAGGCATAAGAACAAGCCAACGCTACCAAAGACAGAAGCATTGTGTTTATGAGGGAGGTTGTGTTCGCCAGTGTAGCATCTGACTTAACTCGGTATTGTTGTTCTTAGATCAAGTGCCACCGCCGACGAAGTGGCGTAAAGCAATGAAAGTATAGCTAGTGGCCCAAGAAATTAGAGACTTGATGGAGGCCATGGACCGTAAGGATAACAAGAGGGAGTGGATTCGCCTTGAACAACAGGTGGCACATGAAGCTGAGCTGCAACGAGAGGCACAAGAGGCAGAGAGAGTGGTACGGGAGGAAGACCGACAGGAGTGGGCGAAACAGTTCCGTATGCTGGCAGGTATGTTCCAAGAACAGGCAACCCTCATGCAGGATTTGATCAATGGACTGTCAGTTCTTGCAAAACAGCACTCGACCCCTCACTGCTATCGTCCACCTGTGACAATGCACTACTGCCGTTCTCCTCCGCCTCCCTTCCCCAGCTTCCACACAGACCCTAGGCAAGAAATGCTGACTTTTAGTTCAGGCAGCTTTTAGTTCAGGCAGCTTCGAGTGCCCGAGAATTGCTTGAATGAGGCAGTAGGCCATTGTTTAGGGCCATGTGAAAGTTGTCTGATGTACTCTTGTATTTATATGATAACCAGAGAACATTATTACCTTGCCATTCAGAGTATTGTTCAGACAGCCTACTTCTTTTTAACATGATAAGTGGAGAACACAATTATGCTGGGACAGGTGATAATTGCCTTGAAAGAGGCAAGTATTATGTAGGGTGAAACTTGAAACTTGTTTGAGAAAGAATGTACAATTGTATTTATAAGATAATAGATAGTATTATAACCTTGCCATTCTGAGATAGATATGCTACTTATTTTAATACTGCAGATGTGATAATAGAATGTACCACTAGCTCACAACAAGGAGCTTTTTCCTCTAACAGAAGGGGATCAGTGAAACAACTAAAACAACTTAATGAAAAGCATCACTTTCACTTATGTAGTCCTTCCAGTGTCTTTATTTACTGGCATTATGTCAACAGCCATATAGTGTCAAATCAAATAAAATCAAATCAGTAGTCCATGCATAATTCAAAGAATGGATATAATAGCTTCACGGACGTCTTGATGAGCAGCATGTGTCTATGCATGTGGATGAGCAACATGTCCAATATTCGCACGGATGTGGTCTTCAACCATGGTCCACTCTGGTAAGAAATTGTCTCTCTGGAGCTCACAAATATTGTGGAGAACACAACATGCAAGTCCAACGTCAGACACGGAGGCAGTGGCAATGTTAAGTCGCTTGGCCAGGCACCTCCAGCGACCTTTGAGACGTCCAAAGGCATTTTCCACAACCGTCCTTGTCGAACTCAGGCGGTAGTTGAAAGTCCACTGCTGCTGAGCAAGTACATGGTGGTGGGTGAACCCCTTCATTAGCCATTTTCTAAGGGGCTACACAGGGTTTCCAATGAAATGCACGGGGATCGCCACATCATCAACAGTCATGGACACCTGGAAGATAAGAGTCATATAGGTCTAAGTTAAATAACCTAAAAATTTTCCCCACAAAATGCTATTGTAGCTGTAGCCTATAGGACTACATATAGGCCATGATGCTGTAATCACTACACAAAACCAAAAATTTGAGAACCACTGGCCGTTCAGTGCTTAGGCCTACTGCTGGATTTGGCAGTTAGCGGGGCAAATGCATGCAGAGAGAGTAGGTGTACATGGCAGTAATGGCCTGACTTGTATAATATACAAAACACAGACTTGTTGGTCTGGCTGCCTGACAAATGTGTTTGACCAAAGAATGTTTATAGCAAACATGGAGCTCACCTCCCATGGGAAGAGATATCCACCTTGTTCTTCAGTCCTTTTGAAGATGGAGTTGGCAAAAATCTGAGCATTGTTTGCATGACCAGGCCAACCGACATTCTAGTCTGTAAAGCTGTAATAAGAAAACATTTGAGCGGATCTGTACATGAAACACACATTGCTCTAAAGCCTTCACCCCCCATCAAAAGAAATTTGTAATGCAATTCTTACCAGTAGTAAGTGGTCAACAATGGCTTGCAGAACAACGGAATGCCACCCCTTGCGGTTGGAGTATGACATAGGGTCGCATCTGGGGGTGATGATAGGGATGTGGGTCCCATCTATAGCACCTGCACACAGCGGATACCCCCGTGCAGCAAATCCGTTGATTGTCTCTTGAAGATGAGCACCACTCGGAAAGCATACAAAGTGATGAAGAAAGAGTCTTCAACACTGCACTCACTTGTCGTACCACTATGCACAGTGTGGCAATCCCAACGCCAAAAATACAGCTAACCGATCTGTATTCCGATGGGGTAGCATACCACCACAATGCAATAGCAAGTCGAAGCCAGGGTTCCAGAGGAAGTCGCCAATTTGTTGTCTTGTGCCTCAGCTGCAGCTCGACAAGTCCAAAAACAAAGTTGAATGTATTTCACGACATACAGAAGTGTCTCCGTCACTCTTCGTCGTCAAAACCCTTGAGGCCTGTTTAGCTTCCATATCGTTCTCTGGGACCCCACGGCGAACTGACAGAGAAGAATAGCACGTCTTCGTTGCTTGCATCGAAGATCATCAAGGCACCGTTCCTTTTCAAATTCCTCTCGACTTTTTTTCAATTTCTGATTGAAAGTGCATCGTATACCACGAAGACAACATCCGAATCCTCTGGGTAGTCTGAAATGCTGCATAGATGTGGACCACATTAGGCCACTGAGCACTGTCTTCTCTCGCCATTGTTTTGAAAATGATCCCACCCACATGCCTACTTATAGGCCTTCGATGCATGTATTGTACATCACTGTTTACGTCACACGCTGAGCTACATGTTTTGTTACTTGCTCATGCCCCCCCATTGCCCCGAAAAAGGCACATTTTGTATGAACAAAAGTAGGCAGGCGGCATTTTGCTGCACTGTTGTTATACTACCAATGCTGAGCGAAGACTGATTGGGCTTTCCTGCAAATTTACACAATTCCTATTTAAAAAGGGCTTGTGTCACCAGTCGGCAGCAGACACCAATGCACAGAGGAACCCTTAGCAGCGGTATGATAGGCACCAGGCGGCAGCTGTTTCTAACACTGTAGTGTAGAGCAGTGGTTCCCAACTGGTCCAGCCACGGGTTCCAGATTCCTCCTTAGTCATTAGTTCAAGGTCCCCACGGTTTAATATATTTAGCATCATATTTGTATTTGGCCATGTCGTCAAGCTAGTTTGCTGTTTCTGTCAAGAAGCAGGTCTCTCCTGGAAATTAACTGTACTTAAAAGTAAAGTGTGTTTTTTACAAACTTGACACGTTTGTGAGTCACTTGTGGTCCATTCAAAATGGACCCACAACCCACTTTTAGACCGCGACCTACCAGTTGGGAACCACTGGTATAGAAAGCAAGAAAGTCTTCATAGAGCAGACGGGGGTGGTAGTCAAAATATTAAAGAAATGCAGGACTTTCAACCGGGAGACTGCAGGTCATGTCCCGTGTGAACCCAAAAGTCAATCGAATTACTTTAATGTATGTCACCTGACATTACATTACAACAACCATAGTTATTGTAAGCCAAACCATGTCTTTTTCTGAACCTAACCATGTGCTTTTGTTGCCTGATGCCCAGTTCAAACCAAAGATTCATGAAGAGACAAAACCGTTTCAGAACATTGCAGAGAAATGTTGCAGTGGTGTGAACTGGCTGGTCTGAGCTGGACTCAAGCTGGCTCATGGTGTCACCTGCAACTCCACTGGTCAAATCGCCAGCAGCTGGTTTTAAAGCACGTTACCTGTTTCAACAGCCAATCGGCTTGTAGTAAAGTCCACTGGTCAAGTCAAAATGACCACAGATGGTGTATTCGCTTGCTGCAGCAGGTGCTCCATCCCTGTGGAACCCTCTGTTTCTATCTTCACGGTGTGCTGGTGTCAGGCAGTGGGTTGCTGCAGCTCACTGTATGTGCTTATGCCCCGCCCACACACACATAATTATTGACTGATTAATTGGCACTGGTTTTTAATATTATTGTGGCATGTTGATTATGAATACAGTCCGTCTGATGCACGTTTTATGTTTTTCACCGTTTCAACTGTAGCCAGTATCTGTCTATCACTGTCCTCATTCATCCTCTAAGTGGCTACAAATTATATTCAGCCACAAAATAAGCCTGAAAAGCTGCAAATCAGAACGGAAGTACAGAGGGTTGTTTGATGCATTGAGATGATACACCATTTCATCTCGTTGTATTGGTGTGACAGGTTTTTAGAAAGTTGCAAAATGGCGCATCGCAAGTAGTTGTTTCAGCTTGTCTTGTTGCAAATCTTTGGTCTGACCTGGGCTTATGTGATTAACCTAACGAAGTGTTTTATCTACGTTGCTATGCTATTTTGAAAAGGACTGCAGGCATGGTACAACTGTACATTTTCTATGTGAATATCAGGGTCCTTGCTGTTAAGTGTAGCTAAGGCTAGATAGCCTCTATTTACCTGGGGGTTTCTGTTGTCTGTGACCAGTATTTTCCCAAGGCTCTGCCTGGAAGACAGAGAGTCACTCATGGAGCAACATTTCATCTACAACATATGCGACCACAAGCCTCATCACTTCTTGTAACTGCAGCTGTTCACAATTAAAATCCAGGTTTGGTTGTTTAGCCAATGTAGGGCTACAGCTGACCTCCACAGCAGAGGAAGGCTCACCTTTGGTGGGGTGTATTTCCTGGAGCCTCATGTTGTTGTGTTGTCAGTTGTAGTAGCCAAGGTGTTTCAGATCAGAGGTTTGAGGATGTGCTTTTTTTGCAGTAGAAAGAGTTGTAGTTCTACTACCTGCAGCTACAGTGTTCTTGTCATCTTTCCTCCTGACAAAACCAAAGTAATAGGAATATTTCCAGCCGCTAAGATAAGTGTTTCCAACTAGCTTTCTGCTTAATGACGTGCGTGTGCAACATGACGATTACTAAAATGAGCCAGTAGTGATGTGATAACAAAAGTAACGTGATTGATGGGATTGGTTTTGGAGTAATTGTAATATTATTACTGAAATTTCATTAGTAATAAGTTACAATACTCGTTACTGGAAAAAGTGATGTTATCACTGTAACGCGTGTTACTAGTAACGCGTTACTGCCCAACACTGATTGTGAAGCACTTTGTAACTCTGGTATAGAAAAGTTTATATGTATGACAGAAAAGAAGGAAAAGCACAATATGTCCCCTTTAATATTTTAAACTATCATTGGTATATATTTAAACTAGTGAGCCAGGGTTTGGTAGCACAGTTATTAACTCTTTTCAGTGTTATTTATCAAGATCATATCACTGAGATCAAGATAACCCTGACATAAATCAGGACCTATTATGTGGTTAACATAGAGAAGGTCCAATCATAAGAGAAAGTGGATGAAGATGAAGACGATCATAAACTATAAACCAATTTCAGGTAGCTTCATGAAGACAAGAGTCTTCTTAGCTACACACCCTATTTAAGAAAGTAGGCTAGTAGTGGAGATTTTAACAACCGTATACAGTCAGGTCCATAATTATTTGGACAATGATACAGTTGTCATCATTTTGGCTCTGTACACCACCACAGTGGGTTTTAAATGAAACAATGAATACCTGCTTAAAGTGCAGACTCTCAGCTTTCATTTAAGGCTTTTTTCAAAAATGTAGTATGAACCGTGTAGGAATTACAACCATTTCTTCACACAGTCCCCCAACTTTAAGGGCTCATAAGTATTTGGACAAACTAACATAATCATCAATTAAACAGTCAGTTTTAATACTTGGTTGCAAATCCTTTGCAGTCAATGACTGCCTGAAGTGTTGGACACATAGACATCACCAGATGCTGGGTTTCTTCCCTGGTGAAGCTCTACCGGCCCTTTACTGCAGCCGTCTGCACTTCCTGCTTGTGTTTTGGGTGTTTTGCCCTCAGTTTTGGCTTCAGCAAGAGAAATGCATGCTCAATTGGATTCAGGTCAGATGATATGACTTGACCATTACAGAACATTCCACTTCTTTGCCTTAAAAATGTCTTTGGTTGCTTTTGCAGTATGCTTCAGGTCATTGTCCATCTGCACTGTGAAGCATCGTCCAATGAGTTTTGAAGCATTTAGTTGAATCTGAGCAGATAATGGTGCCCCAAACACTTCAGCTTTCATCCTGCTGCTCTTGTAAGCAAGACAAGACTTCACTAGAATAAATACAGAGGGTTTATCACAAGATGCAAACCATTGGTTAGCCTTAAAAATGGAAGGCCAGATTAGAGTTTGTCAAAAACCATCTAAAAAGCCTGTACAGTTGTGGAACAGCATACTATGGACAGATAAAACAAAGATCAACTACCAGAATGATGGGAAGACAAGAGAAGGAAGAAGGGAAGGAACTGCTCATGATCCAAAGCACACCACCTCATCAGTGAAGCATGGTGGAGGTACTGTTATGTCATGGCCATGTATGGCTGCCAGTGGAACTGGTTCTCTTGTATTTATTGATGATGTGACTGCTGAGAAGAGCAGCAGGATGAAAGCTGAAGTGTTTGGGGCTACATTATCTGCTCAGATTCAACCAAATGCTTCAAAACTCATTAGACGATGCTTCACAGTGCAGTTGGACAATGACCTGAAGCATACTGCAAAAGCAACCAAAGACATTTTTAAGGCAAAGAAGTGGAATGTTCTGCAATGGTCAAGTCATATCATCTGACCTGAATCCAATTGAGCATGCGTTTCTCTTGCTGAAGCCAAAACTGAGGGCAAAACACCCAAAACACAAGCAGGAAGTGCAGACGGCTGCAGTAAAGGGCTGGCAGAGCATCACCAGGGAAGAAACCCAGCATCTGATGATGCCTATGTGTCCAACACTTCAGGCAGTCATTGACTGCAAAGGATTTGCAACCAAGTATTAAAACTGACTGTTTAATTGATGATTATGTTAGTTTGTCCAAATACTTGTGAGCCCTTAAAGTCGGAGGACTGTGTGAAGAAATGGTTGTAATTCCTACACGGTTCATACTACATTTTTGAAAAAAGCCTTCAATGAAAGCTGAGAGTCTGCACTTTAAGCAGGTATTCATTGTTTCATTTAAAACCCATTGTGGTGGTGTACAGAGCCAAAATGATGACAACTGTATCATTGTCCAAATAATTATGGACCTGACTGTATGTGGACTTCGAACGTGTCTTCAAAAAAAAAAAAAAAAAAAAAAAAAAATCTAAATCGACAGCTGCAGCTTAACAGCCTGAGGTGGTATGGTAGTGTGTGATGTTATGTAATGTGAACCAAAAATATAAAAACATTTTTATATATATTAACAATATTCATATATTTTCATATATTTTGCTACATCTTCTTATTCAGCTGTAATCTGATGGAGCCCAAACACACTTGGCAGCAACTCAAAATCAAACACAAAATATACTGGCTAATTAGTATTTATTATTATTCATTATTTTGTTATTATTATCTCTAACAGATGGTAATGCAAATCCACAATGTGTAATATTTGATATATATATGTGGGTGTAGAAGATTCTTAGATAAATGATAGAGGGTGAGGTGAAACATCATCTTTCATGAAGACACTCTTCCTGGAATGATAAGACAAACTCAACAGGGTCTAATCACCTTCCCCTTACATAACAGCCTCTGAATAATTTGTTCCTCAATGTCCACGACTTTATTCTCAAAAGGACACGCAATGTCTCTCCTTCCTGCTACACGTTTAGCAGGCGATCAGCCTCAGGCTTAGATGAAGCAAACCTGCGAGCCAACAGGTTTGCTTTGAGGAGTATGTTGCCATAGTAACTGACTCAGGGTTACGCTGAACTGGCTTTGTGAAACAGAAAACTCAGATTTTCCCTCATCTCAGGCTTGACATACTCAGAGTTTTCAGTCATCCTGCTCTCTGAAATAAGGCCCAGATGTTTGTCCAGCTCATTTACATGTGGTTGGAAGAAGACAACCTATGAATTGCTATCTACCAAAAATAACAAAGGTATGAATGTGTGTAAACACAGCATTTGCACGGAACAAACTTCTTTTCCTTTTGTGTGTGTGTGTGTGTGTGTGTGTGTGTGTGTGTGTTCATGTCTTGTTGTCATCACCAGTACTTGTATCACTGGGCTTTTATCTCCAGTCTAAGAAGCCATATTGACTGTGTGACTAATGATTAGGAACTGAAACAGAAATAGTGACTGATCTCTGATCAGCTGTAAAGGGTCAGGAATGTTCCTTCTGCAGACCCAACAGATTGTGAATTTATCAGAGGTTTACTCAACATGTTGTTGTTATTGTTGTTGATGGTGGTACTGCATTCTTCTTTGTTGTCATTTTCAGCCACGTTGTCCAAATGAGTCTGCTGAGAGGTTCAGATATGTTTAGTTTGAGAGCAAGTGTTAGACAAGGCTTTTTAAAATAATATACTGCTAAGTCTGCCCTCACGTCTCTGCACTGTATCAACTGATGTAAAAGCTTTTGTCTTTGTCCTGACTCTCCTCGATCCGTCAGAGCAGAAATTATCTTTGTGTTTCCTTTTCCTCTCCAGCTGCAGCATCCTACGGTCTGCATGGCAACCAGGTTGCAGTTCAGGTATATTTTTAAGCATCGACTATCCTATCACTTTGTCATTTTGTTTGCTGTAGAGCTGACAAACTCTCTTTGTATAAAAGCTTGTTTTCTGAAGTTGCTTAATGTTAGATTTGTATGGAGAAATCCACCCTGTTATCAGTAGGAACCACAAACTGCAGCCTGCAGCGACCAGTGGAGCGAAAAAGGTTAAACACAGATATTACTGATATTATTCAGCTTCTCGGGAACAGTCCGTTCTGCTGCAGATATTAAAAGTAGAAATCACACATCCTCAAACATATGGCTCTTTGGCTTGCCTAACAGCTGAAGTTGAGGGAATGAGTTTGCAGAACTGTCTAGCCCTCAGCCCTTCAGGGGAATACACTTATAACTGTTAAATAAATTAAATCTATGACATTAATCTTCATCTCAAACCCTCAAGATTTCCACAGATCTGATCTTTAGTCTCTATTGTGTATCGTTTTGAGCCAACCGATTGCCAGGAAAAATGTTTGCATTGTACATTTCTGCAAATCACAGATAAGCTACAATTCTGTGTTAGTATGTAGCAGATATGATAAAACTTTACATTTCAACGCTTTTTTACTTTTTTACTGAATCACTGTTTGTGGCACTATTCTTGTAGAAAGTGTAGTGATGTTTTGGTACCATTTTTGGTGGCACCGTCCTAGCTGAAAACACAATGATTTGTGCCTAAAAGGAAAAAAGCGATAATGACTCACTAATAAATAACCAGTTTTGTTGTTTGTTGCTCTCAAACAGTGGTCTACAGCTTGAGAAGCACCTTGCCTAGGTGACATGCCATCCACCATATAATAATAATACATAATTTTAAAAAAAAAAATGTATCTGCTATAGCACCTAAATAAAATACACAAAGTGCTTCACAAAGTACAATGAAACAGTCAAACATGCAAGCTCTTATTTATTTTATTTAATTTTTTAAAAAAAGAATTGATGCACACGACTAAAGCTTGGAAACAGTTTTTTAAATTTCGTTTGGAAAAGTTATAAAGATATAAATTGTGAATTGTTAATATTGCTTTACTATTTCAGAGAAGGGAAAATCTACTTGAGATGTGTCTCCTCCTCCCTTGGCAGGGGTCAGTTTGTTTGTTCAAAGGTTTAATATTTAGCTCACACACACACACACACACACACACACACACACACACACTTTATTTTCCTGACCGGATGACTACCTTCGCTTTCAGACCTGTTGACACACAGACAGATTCCACCGACCAGATGATTAAGAAAACTGTGCGGAGACTAAATTAATGCCAGAGAGCTGTTACTGACGGTCTGTCTGTCTGTCCATGTGTCCATCTTTTTGTTTGTTTATTTGAGCAGTTAAAGGTCTTCCTCGTCTGAATTCATCCTCAGCATCTGTCCTCTCTGACCGACTGGATAAAAGAGATGGGACCTCGTACAGCAGGTAAGAACCAAAGGACATTTTTCAGATGATGTTTCAGTACAGATACTCCAGATTATTAACATCACCAGATGTGATATGAAATAAAGAGGTCAGAGGTCAGAGCCCTCAGCAAATATTCAAATAGTTTTATGACGTTTTATTTAGCCACAAAATTATCTGAGCTAATTCTTAGAGACCACTCTGGTTTAATCATTTAAACTTTGTTGGGCTCTTTTTTAGCTGTCACTGGTTACTCACTGTTGTCTTGTTTTTAACTGAGGTTAATGTGGTAGGTCATTAGTGGTAAATCAGTTTTCCAGTTCTAGTGATAGGTCATTTTGAAATGCAATTGCTCCGTTAAAACAAGAAAATCAGGCCCATATATTTTTCTCAAAAGAGGCATTTTTCCTTTGATCAGCCCAGTCGCCAGAGTAGATGTTGCCATTGTTTCTGTAAACCATAGGCTGCATTTGTATGTTTTATAAGTATCATGATAACGTGTCTACAGTGATGTAGTTCAGATTGCATGTATATGAGCTGAGTCTCTCAGGTGGAGGAGGGGATGGTAGATGGCATGAAAACCAAGTATTTTTTTTAGCGGCACGTCAAGACATTTCCAGCCTTGTTTGTTGCGATAAAACTGGGTGATTTAAGCCGAAACATGATTTTGATGATGTCCATTTTTGTGCTTAAATCTAACCCCACATTAACCACAATGTTGTCACAACATAAAATTGAAAATTTAAACATAAAGAAAAGTTAATTTTCAAGATATCAGCTAGCACACATTCAAGTGTAATGTTACTGTGGTTTGCAGAAACATACAAAGCCAACATTTGTTCTGGTGATTGAGGTTGGGATAACTGACAGTAGAGACAGAAACACAGGGACAGACAGATAAACCTCTTCAGCCAAAATCAAACTCTGGACAATGTAATTGGATGCCATGCCAACCGGTCTCACTCTGAAGTTGTCAAAATCCAGCGCTTTGGCTGTGACAGACACTAACAAAAAAGACGTCCTTTAACGTCGGCATGATACTGTTATATTTTAAGGGTGTTCGGCAGCCTCAGGGGGAAATGTGGCAGGACAAGAGAACAAAAGTGAAGACAGGGAAAGTCCAAGTAGGGCGGGTGGGAGTGGCGGAAGATGGGTCAAACAAACACAGACTTTCACTCTGGAGAGCGGGTGTTTGCATCCTATAAGATTAGAGAGCCAAACCCTGTTCTTTTTTCTTAAACCCAACCATGTGTGTTTGTTGTTGGAGGAAAAAAAACATCAATTTGCATTGCTGTACCAACATAGTGTATTTATTTTGAAAGAAACAGTAAATGGTAAATTTTCTGTGAAAACAGAAGAGGATTTTGAAGGAAGACAATGCATGTAACAGGCAGAACCTGACATGGCGCCCCAGAATGTCAACAGCCAACGCACCCAGGGTACCTTTCATGTCGTATCAGGATGTGGAAGGTCCATGACCAAATGTCAGATGAGCGTTGTGTACTATAACAACCCAACTGCAAAAATGTTGATATTGTACATTCCTGCAAACCATGCATTCATCTCCAGATGACAAAGTCAGCTCATATACTACGTCACTTTAGAAATGTTGACATGTTTTCCTGGTTTGCAGAAACGCACAAAGACAACATTTTATTTTGGTAACTGATTAAAATGCACTGTATTCATTTGATAGAGGATTTAACCAGTAGTTATAGGAGACAATTGGTAACTTAGTAAGTAAAACATATATTAAGTTCACACAATATGAACACTTAAGAGCAGTTTACAGTGAGCAAGCATGTTGTTGTCAACAGAACTTTTGACCTGACAGTTAGGAGACAATACCTTAAACTTCCACATTACGAGACACACATTTTAAAGACACCATTTTGGTCATGTTTATGTTATGTACAATAACCATGGCTACAGGAGGAAGTAGTGTATAAATTATTATCCTGAACAGGAAGTGTTATTATGATGAGACAAAGGATATGTCTCATCTAACAAATGAAATTTATCACGTTATCATTTTATTATCTGGGTGTGTGAGGTCATCTTCCCTGAATCAGTGTGTCATGCAATCATAAAATGATCATTTTAAAAATGTGTGCATGACTAGGTTCCTACATGTCACAACTAAACAAAGGTATTATATCCAGACTATGTAAGGGTTTTATGTCAAAGAAATCCCATTCCACAAAGTACTTAAAAAATTGCGGTTTCAGTTTTCTTGCCATGTCTCCTCTCGTCGCCCAAAAACATATGCATACATATGCAACATATTGCAACATATTGCTGCAAACCAACACCGTACATAATCACATTTTAATATTGCTTATTACAAAAGAAATACATGCACACTACTGCCTGTTCAGCCAGTTATATAAAGTCAAACTGGTTTAAGATGGTACACTGGACCAGACTGGCATAACCACAAATTGATTCAACTCGGCATGACTAATTGATTTACATATGCTCATTTAATTATTTTTTTATTTTTTTATTTTTAATTTTATATACTTTATTAATCCAATGTAATTCAATGCTTTCACTCCGTTGTCATAAACATATACACACAGGCTTGAAATACACACACATGCACAAACAGGACCTATACATGCACAAAGTGGAGAGATGTCAGGGTGTGGGCTGCCCATGGACAGGCACCCCGAGCGGTTGGGGGGGTTGGTGCCTTGCACAAGGGCACCTCAGCAGTGCCCAGGAGGTGAACTGGCACCTCTCCAGCTACCAGTCCACTCTCCATATTTTGTCCAGGCGGGGACTTGAGCCGGCAACCCTCCGGTTCCCAAGCCAAGTCCCTATGGACCAGTGGGTAAATATTCCTTTAAGATCATAACGTAGTATTCCAGAGTATATCACATAACATATATGATGTATGTCAAGTTACATACGTCATGCTTTGTTAATAACAAATGTACTTACTTTAAGCCAAACCATGATTTGAATGGGTCCAACAAACACCAGTTTTCACTCCGGAAGGGCAGGTGGAGTCCCGTAAGGTTATAAAGCCAAACCCTGTTTGTGTTTCCTAAACCCAACCACATGCGTTAGTTGTTGGAGGAAAGAAAACGTCAATTTGCATTGTTGTACTGAAATAGTACGTTTATTTTGAAAGAGACTGTATGTAAACAGTGAATTTCCTGTGAAAACAGAGGTGTATTTTGAAAGAAGACAATGCATGAAACAGGCAGAACTTGACACAGTGTCCCAGAACCAGGGGCGAAAATCCCATTTCAAAGATGGGGGGGACAATAAACAGTAAAATTTTAGAGAATAATTCCGGGGGGGGGACAAGGAAAAAAAGTTGTAGCCTATCTGTTATACAGCATCTTTTACCGCAATTTGACGCTTTAATCTTTTCTCTATCTCTCCAACAGGCAGGCATAGGACCTTTCTTAGCACTGGCTGAGTCCACCTGCACATGTCCAGATTTAAAACAAAATGATTGAAATCAAATTAACATGTACACATCGACAACAGTCAGGTGCGTTGTGTTGTCCAAGGTGCTGAGTGTGTCTGGAACACTGTCTCCCCGTGCGCATTAGTGTGAATATTTATGCTATTAAGTAAACGGAGAAAACATGTCTCTCATTGTTTAATAGCAGCAAAACAATAAGGCTTCATTCATCAAAGACCGAAACTCGATCTCTCTCCCCTTCTCCCCTCTTTTTCATCTGGCTCAGGTGTGTGGAATGGATCCTTCTCTCTGGCTGGCTGCAGCAGCAAACCGTTTGTTCGTTTTTTTTTTACCGGCAGTGAGATAAACATTTCCTGCAATTAAACTGGTGAACTGGTTTAAACAGTGTGCTGTGAGATCTGCCGCTGCGCACCTCAAAACCGTGCGTAATAATCATGCGTAATGACCGCTCCTCGTCAGTTAAACTGCACGTCTGTCATGTTTGTCTCACTGACAGGTGGAGAGCCTACAGATATTAACTACGAGCCGCTCCGTCACTGACTGCTCTTGTCTTGTCCTCTCCCTCTTCTTTCTCTCCTGTCCTCTCTGACTATCACTAAACTCTGGATTTTGAACAATGCAGGACAAATGTTGCAAACAGTTTATATTATCAGCCTGGGCCTGGGGACTGTTGTAACAGTAAATGGAATGTGTTGTAACTTGTGTAAGTTAAATTGTATCTGTGTGAGTGTACATCTTACCCCGCTATGCAGGATGTGGGCAGCGGGGTCCAGCCACACGCTGCTATTGCTGCCAAGTACTAACGGCTGCTAGCCCCACCCATTGGAAAGAGTGTGGGATATACCACTTCTAGGAATGGGAGGGGGGACTAAATCTTTTAAGATTTAAATAGCACATTATTGTGCTTATATAATGAGCACCGCTTACATTGTGCTTTTAATAAATACTACTGCATTGTTCAAAAATTATTAATTTTGTCTCAAATTATTCTAGGGGGGTACAGCTTTATTGAAGGGGGAATCATGTCCCCCCTGTCCCCCCCGAGATTTCTGCCCCTGCACAGAACGTCAACAACTAACACACTCAGGGTACCTTTAACATCGTATCTGGACATGAAAGGTCCATGATCAAACGTCAATATGTGAAGAGGTCAGAGTAAGAATGTGTTGGCTAGATGGTCACCCTAGATTTGTGAAACTCTGATGAGCCACTTCAGAAAATTCTTGTGTTGCTGTTTTGTGAGATGACAAAGCTTCGGTCAGGTTTAGTCACAGAAAGCATGTGGTAAGGGTTTGGGTAAGATATGGGTTTGGGTTGAAATGTTCACTTGAAACACGGAAGATGACAGGAATCTGATTGGATTAAGGCACACAGAGAGTCTCTGTTGTACTTTCTGAGGTTTCTTCCCGTTTTTTCCCCTTATAATGTTTTTTATAGAGTTTGTCTTTTCTTAGGGTCTTAAAACAGAGAGAGTCATATGCTGCAAAGACTGTAAAGCTTCTTGAGGCAAATTTGTGATTTTTGATAGTAGGATTCTCAAAGACAATGAACTTGACTCATGTGCAAAGACTCTATGGACCAGGGGCCAAAAAGAAGAGCTGGATATCTCCTCCATGTCCCTCAGCAACCAAACCAATGTAGCCAGTTCCAGAGTAAGAACAGATACACAAAGAAACCAACAAAACAAAATTATGACAAAAACTGGATAAAGCATTTTTGGTTGATGGTTAAACCAGAGCACTTCTGCAGTTTGGGGGTATTGTTGGTCAGCCAACACCATGCCCTCTGTTTATTTAAGGAAGTGTCAGCTGTTATCAAGGCATTTTTGGACAGTAACACAGTTGTTAATGTTAACTGTTAATTGTTAATAATTGAGGAAGTTAAACACAGAACTGGGTCAGTTATGACTCTGATTATTAAAAGTCACTGAGTTCTCCACCGGATAATGATTCCCTCTCTCTCCATTAGTGGCTCCTTCTAAGGAGGTGAAGGTTGCTGGCGGTAGACAATGTGGAGGTCAGGGAACAGCCCGGCTGAGGAGCTGCAGTGATGGCAGCAGATACAGCAGGAGAGGAGTCAGCCTTCACAACTCCACTTCTTCCCCAGTGCTCTACAACCCTAAATCAGGTGAAAAATAAAATAATACTATATATATGTATATATATATATGTATATATATATATATATATATATATGTACATAGCCTATATTTATATATCTACATATACTGTATACACATTTCATATTTTTTAATCTTTAATTTTCTTTTATTCAAGCTACATTCACCCTCCCTTTTCTGTCTGTGCTTTGAGCTGCTGTGACATGTTAATTTCCCAAGTGTGGGATTAATAAAGTTTTTATCTTATCTTATCTTATCTTTCGAAGAGGTAAATTCATGTCTATGGGTAAATTAACAACTGCATTTCAAATGCATGAATTTGTATCCATGAAGCATCCTGTGTTGGTTCAACTGCTCCTGCAGAAGGAGAGCGACATCCAGCACATCATTTAATATTTGAAATGTTAAAGGTTCAGTTTGTAGGACTGTGGGGTATTTAGCAGTGAGGTTGCAGAGCTGAAACTTCTCCCATGTGCACGTGAAGAAGGACTACGGTGGTTTACACAAAAATGCAAAGCCAGTATTTGATTTGTTCATTCTGGGCTGCTGTAGAAACATGGTGGACTCCGTAAAGAGTATATATTCCCTATGTATCATTTTAAAGTAACAAAAGTTGATTATAAACTAATGAAAACATAGTTATGAATATTATAAACCATTTCTTAGTCAGGAATTTCTCCTGAATTTATGGCTCCCATCTGGATTTCTTATCTCATCTTCACCAAGGTGAGAGCAAGATAGAGCTGGGGTGACTCCCATAGATGTGTTGTATACCAGATAGATATGATCAAAGATATGATTCTTTGGTGGTAGGTGAGTTGGAGTCTCTCCTTGTTTAGTTTAGTTTATTTACTTTATTAATCCACCTGAGGGGAAATTCAATGTTTTCACTCTTGCTTGTCAATTACACACAGGTCCGAAAGACACACACATGCATAAACAGGACCTATACATGCACAAAGTGGAGAGAGTCAGAGTGAGGGGGCTGCCCTTGGTGAGGTGCTCCGAGCGGTTGGGGGGTTTGGTGCCTTGCTCAAGGGCACCTCGGCAGTGTCCAGGAGGTGAACTGGCACCTCTCCAGTTATCAGTCCACGCTCCATATTTTGGTCCGGACGGGGACTCGAAGAGGCGACCTTCTGGTTCCCAACCCAAGTCCCTATGGACTGAGCCACTGCCGCTGTTGTTGTTTGGATCTCAGAAGATCAGTGAACTCAAAAGCATAGTTAATGACCCTGGTCTGACATTTAATCTGGCTGAGTTGTCACAATTCTGGATTTTCCCAGGATGGTAATCAGCAAACTGGGATCTGGAGGGTTTCCAGTTGACACCTTTACCACTCTTGACGCCA
Organism: Epinephelus lanceolatus; assembly: GCF_041903045.1. Lineage (NCBI taxonomy): Eukaryota > Metazoa > Chordata > Actinopteri > Perciformes > Serranidae > Epinephelus > Epinephelus lanceolatus. The sequence continues at coordinate 36,509,131 of NC_135749.1, read as the reverse complement.
GGATGATGGTGAAAGAGTTCATCAACTTTGAGGGGAAACGAGCAAAGCCATAAACATTTGACCCTCAGAGTGGCCCATCTCACCTCTGTCCATTTACTTACAGTTTTATGTTTTTTTTTTTTTTTGGGGGGGGGGTTCAGCAGGCTGTTCCTCCTACAGTAACAATACAAATCTCACCAAAACCGTTGTCGTTAGTCTTGTTAGTCGTTCAGTTAGTCCATTGTTCTCAGTTTGGTCGCAATAAAACTTGAATCCACTGAACTAGGTGTGAAAGTATGCTGCTTTCACTGAGTTCTTTCTGCTGTTGCTGGCCGGCCTTTTACAGACTTGTGATGTTATCCTTACCACTGGCAGTAATGTTTCAGCTCCGGTAATCTTGTCTATATGTTATCTCAGTTTCAATACTATCATGGTGTAGCTCCATTCCTTGTGGGCAAGGATTTGGAAGAGGGATAGGACTACATGGTGTTGTGTAACTCAGTCCAATCTATTTTGTTTGTTTCCTATTTACAGAGCCAGGGCTATGTATGAATACCTGATTTCTTTTCAGTGCACACACAGAACAGACAGCCAGTGGACTGTGAAGAGATATACAGTACACAGAATTGAACAAAGAGTTATTGGGATTATAATTTCCAACTGTACATTTAAGGGCCAAAAACAGTCTCACAATGAAAACATGTATTTGCAAAACACCCAGATTGTTTTGAGTGGGTGGTAAAGTACACAACGTTATGCCTCATTTGTTACCTGCTGTTGCTGAAAATGTTTATATTCATTTTGACATTATGTTTTATGTTTAGTCCTGAAGAGACCAGTGAGCACAGAAGAGCTGCAAAGACCAGGAGGACCCTACATGAAGAAAACATTTACAGTATGTAACAAATGAACATTTTTAAACTATGAGCAGAGTGGAAAACGCCTATTTCATTTAATTGAAGATGAAAGACTGCAAGCACTTCTCAAGGACTAAAAGGAAATGTATTGTCTATAATGAGCTACATGAATTTTTAACAATATACACTGCAGTTTCAGCTGGCCCAAATAAACTCAGCATGTCTTATGTAAAAACAGCCTGGAAGTCTACATGCCCATACCTTTTAGATCTTTTTCTTTTGACAAAGTGTTTATCAGTTTTATTATTTTCTTGCTGGAACCACTGGGTTTCTATAGGACTTTTCTGATACCCTGTATGCTGCAGATTAATGTCTGATGGATGTCTCTGTGTGTCTCCAGATTGTGGGTGATGCAGTGGGTTGGGGATTTGTGATAAGAGGAAACAGGCCATGTCACATTCAGGCTGTGGAGCCCTGTGGCCCAGCTGCTGCTGCTGGGATGAAGGTAGGCATCTTAAGAAATGTGCTGGTTATTCCCTTTGGTGCATATTAAAAGAGTAAAAAGAGCAGAATTACATACTGATATGAAATTAGCTGAATTTGTAAGGTAAGTTGAGGTTTTTCCCATTGATTTCAATAGTTTTTGTGGATGTGACCTCTAGTGGACAGTATAGGAACTGCAGATTATTTTGATTATTATTATTATTATTATTATTACTACAATTGTGATTATTATTATTATCATTATTATATTATTGTTGTTTTATTATTATTATTATTATTATTATTGCTGTTGTTGTTGTTGTTGTTGTTATTATTATTATTATTATTATTATTATTAGGGCTGCCCCCGACTAACAATTTTCCTGGTAGACCAATAGTCGTCATTTAGGGCCATTAGAGTTAGAGGCCGTACACATACGACTGGAAAATGCAAGGTCCCAACAGAGTTTCATCATTTTTGTATTTTTTTTTTCTGCAACTAAGTGACCAATGAAATCTTGCCTAATGACCTTTCTGATCAACTAATGTTTGGTCGACTATTAGGGGCAGCCCTACTCCATTCATTTATTTATTAAGCAGTTTTCTGAATAACTATTTATCTGCATATGTATGCAGAATCTGTAGGTGATGGGACAAGATTTTAGTATTGGAAGTGTACCATTTTCCATGTATAGTCTGATTAGTTTTGACCAATCACATTTGAGCGGCAGGTAAATGTCTCTGTGGAGAGGCAGAGCACGCTGGCTGAAATTTGAATTTGCTTTTTTTTTTTTTTTAAATTATCTGCATTCATATGTGAATATCTGCTTAAAGACATTAGTCAAAATGAATTGAAGAGGAAGTCTTGGCCTGGATATCTGCTGGCTACACTGCACAGCCCAGGATATTGGCCCTCACCCCCAGAGGGCCAATACCATCTGCTGGCTACACTGCACAGCCCAGGATATTGGCCCTCACCCCCAGAGGCTTTATCATCTTCAGACAATAGCTGATAGTTTTGAGACTGATCTATTGTAGATGTTTCCTTTTAACTTTCTGGTAAAACACATTCAGCTCTGTCATTGTACATCTACCTGTAAATTAGTTTGTTGCTCCATTGCTAATTTTCTTCTCACTTCTCTTAATTCTTCTCTCTGTTCTTTACCTGCAGGTTTGTCAGTTTGTGGTTTCAGTCAACGGACTCAATGTTCTCGATCTGGACTACCGCACTGTCAGCCACCTGATCCTAACAGGACCCAGGACTGTTGTGATGGAGGTGATGGAGGAGACTGACCACTGAGCAATGAAAGAAACACTGATGGATGGACAGTACAGCAGAAGCTGCGAATGGCTTTTATGAAACAGTTACTTATACATGTGTTGTTGAGGTTTTCTTGAAAGAACTGCAAGAATATAGAAATGACACAAGAGGAAACGTTGTCAGGAATGACATGGGAAACATTCTGTGTTAAAATTATTGTCGATGGAGGGTGTTTTCAGATTGTTTGACTGACAATTAACTTTAAGATCAACACTCTGGATGAGAATATCTGTCAGTTCTGTATGGTAGTACTCAGGGGTGCAGTGCCATTTGTTTAAGTACCGGATCGCACCTATTACAAATGATGAAGCATGATACATCATTGCATGTGCATGTTAAGTTGTGGCTCGTTTCAAACATGTAACCAGTGTTTCTACAGTGGCAAGTTTTCATGCATCAGCAATCTATAACTGACCACAGTATTAAATGTTAGACAGACTTTATAAAAGGTTTCATGATATTAAGAATATTTTGCGGCAGTCATCCAAACATCAAGCTGAGTAGTATTAGGCGATATCGTCCAGCACTGTAGCCACTTGTGCATAGGGATGAGAAAAGCCAGAGGACTCACGATATATTATCACAATACTTAGGTAACAATACAGCATTACTGCCATATTGCAATATATTGCAATTTATTGCCTTTTTGTCAACTGCAAATTATTTCCCCAAAGGAAAACTTTGTCAACATCAGTTATACGTCCTTAGATAAAGTTTTCAGTTCGTTCATCTGATTTCAATCAATTTCATTGCAGCAAAATGTGATGCAAAGCAGACAGACTGACCAACACCATCATAAACCCTGCTGCATACATCTGACAAACTGAACTGTTGGCAGATTTAAAACCCTTTGCGAGGCCAGGTAGTCCTCTGTGAGATAATGTGCCATTATAGTCACATATGAATCCACTGACCTTAAAGGTGTCACAAGTTAATGTCACCCTTCCTAATGTACTCAAAGATTCCTCAGCTTTGTCCTTCACCTCTCTGTAGAACTTGAGTACGGCTTTGTCGGTGAAAAAACATGGCACATACCTGAGTTTACATCTTTTTAGCATGTCACAAAAGTGTTTCCAGCGCTGGCTGACTTTGGGTGGAGCAGGTTTGGTGTTAACCTGGCCGTCAGCAGCTAATGCTATCTCTGGATGGTGGCGTGTGAGGTGAGCCCTCGTGTTTGTAGTATTCCCAGAGTATTTTATTCACATATGACAATGACTGCAAATCACTTGTCATATCCAAGCTCTCCTTTCCTTCTGTGTTAAAAATCCACAGTATGTCCAGGCATTTAATTTAAATGTCAACAGCATTTCTTTCTCCGGTGCCTCCATCTTTGTTTTGAGGAGCTTCCTGCCAAATGCAGCTGACTGAGACCTCTGCTGACCTCACCAGGAAAAAAAAAAAGCATTATTTAGTGGACCAAAAAAGCAACTGATTTTATTATTCTAGTACCAAAAGTTGTATTAATATGTGTATTTGCAAACATTTATTTTGCATATAATAAAAGATCGATACGTAGTGCCTGTGTATCGATACAATATCACCACGCAAAATATAAATAAAATAGAAAATTTTCCCCCACCCCTACCAGTGCACCCCCACTCATTTTAAATGCATTTTGTTCTGGAACTGGACCTGTGTCATCATCTTTAATGCTAATGAACTACCTAGCATTAGTAGAAGCCAACCTGTTACCTATCCTGAATTGGGTGTGGGCTTAGTTTTATTGTTTCTTAACTAAAGTTACATCATCAAAAACTTTCAACTTTTTAACTATTCCCAAAAAAGAAAGGATGTTTTAAAGAGATGTGTTTGAGGGGGTGTGCGCCTAATTGATAAGTGTGTCAGCCTATCACAGTCATCATGGTGAGTACCTCTTTCTCGTCTCACCTGAGTAAATACCATTAAACTTCAATTAGTAGCACAGGCTAATATTTGCTTAAACCACTGTTTGGGACAGGCGTCTATATGGGACAAGCCTTCAGTTCCTCTCACACAAAACTGCTGCAAAGATGGGAAATATCATCAAACTGTTAATTTGAACAAGTATGAAGATAAATTGTATAAATATTAGGCATCAAATAACATATAAATGATATGTTACAATATGAAACTCATTTTACGGCACTTGAGGATTATGGTACCTGACATATAGACACAGCACCACTAAATCCTGTTAAAAACAATATTCATAAGTTGGATTAATGTCATGAAAAACAGTTTTGATTTTTTTGATTGTTGGACCCTTACGGACTAAAGGAATGTAAATAACTTACTGGGTGTTTTTGTAAATCTGAGTTACAGAGCTAATAATGTGTAGCAACACCATACTGACAAAAGTTTAAACATTTATATTTGCATGTACGATCTTAACGGCTAACTGCTCTAGCTCAAGTGGGTAGCCAACAGTCTGTTTTTATACATCCGAAGAACTTCTATAAAAATTAACTTTCTGACAACCAGAAAATAGAAAAGCTGTCATGAGCTGGGCAACCACTTAATACTACATGATCCTAGAAACACCTGCATTGTGTTGTCTTAGAAACTGACCCTGGAAGTGATCATGCTGTTGACATCACTTCAACTGTTGGTGTTTTCTTTAGTTGGGGGGGGTTGGACTTTTAACCCCGTGTGCCACCTCACTGCCTCCTCCAAACACAAACACATTACCTGCATGTATCACATCAGCGTTTACACTCCCCTTTTCCTCCTCTGTGTTGACTTTTCCATCCACTACCTGCGATGGAGTGTGAGGACCGTGTGAAGTATATCAACAACTTAAGGAAGCACACTTAAGCTGAACTGCTTTGTTTTGAAGTCTCTCTCAAGTTATTCCTTTTTCTTTTTTACCTAGTTTGTGGGATTTTTTTCTGTTCATGTGTACAGATTTGATAATAATGAAATATCTCTCAGCAGGCACCGTTTTATTCTCTGCAGGGTGATTCTAGAGACTCAGTGAGTCTCTCAGCTCTTCTTGCATCTTTAATGGTGGCAGTTAGAAGAATCACAGTTGGATATTGTTTAAAATATCAGGCACTGAGGATTTTATTAAGAAACTAAATATCCGTATTAAAGTTAGATCCCATTGTGTAATACATAATTAAAAGCATACAATAAGTCTGTTAGAGTCTTATCAATATTTAATATTCCACTTTAATTTCAATTTTGTAAGTATTACTGTTATGTATAATGCTTTGAATTGCTTGCGTGTTTTATTTCTTCACCTGTTGAAGTATAGCCTGGAAATCCAGACTCAAATCAAAATCTCAAATCTGGAAAGATTTTGAGTCTGGCCCTCACCGATACACCCTTCCTACCCAAGTGGCTGCACTAACTGAGGCATTTCAAATGCTGCCACATGCAATTGGATAGCACGATGGCCAATCAGAGCAAAAAACAAGGTGATGTATCCATTGCACTAAGCCCCGTTTGTTTGCCGACCAGTGGGGCTAACTGATATATTATGCTTTTGCCGTATCCCGTCAGCAAAACAGCAAAACTTCCTTCCTGGAAGTTAAGGCTTCTAGGGCAGTCTTCTGTTCCTCTCTCAAGGAAAAAGATAAGTGTTGTTGGCTTAGCGTTTCTTCCAAAGCTAAATTGAATGGACGCTGTCCTTCGGCAGCTGCCATCTTGGCTGTTTACTTTTTGACTCCTACGGCACAATGCTGTCATCATCATGTTACCCCCGCCCAGAGCCCGCTTCTGTCAGATAGACTGATTTGATTGGTCCGATTGGCAATTCAGTGGGCTCTGCTCCTCGGGGCCAGATCCCTGTGCAGTGCAAATAAGAATTTGCTAAGGGCGGGGCATCTGGATTTCCAGGTTAGTTGAAGTTTGTTTGATTTATGATTGCAAAACAGTACACTGCATTTCTCATGTAATATATAAATACAATATAAACCAAGGCTTGCTCATTTCTCCTGTTGGTTCAGAAATTCTTCCAAGTGATTTACAGTTATTGTAAGTGCTATATCGTAGGCAACTGGACTTGCTTGCATTTCTTGAAGACGTTTTGTCTCAGTTTACAGTTATTACTCAGTTTTTGAGAGGAAAAAAAAATCTAAATTAAAAAAACAGCTTTAAAATGGAGGCTTACAGGTGAAGCGGTGGTCAGAGCTGCTTCACATTCATTAACACCACAACTACATGTGATGAGAACAGACAGTTCAGTTTGTAGTTCTACCAGGTGGCAGCACTAAGTGTGTGTGTGTGTGTGTGTGTGTGTGTGTGTGTGGTCCAGCATGTTCACATCTCTGCAGTATTTACTGTTTATCAGATATTAATTGGATTAGTGTAAGATGAATGTAAGCCATGTATATGTGACACCGACAATTATACAGCAGTAACTACAAAGTCAAATGTACATTTGTAATATTAAGTACATAGTCAATATGTGGAACGTTTGATACTCAGTTTCTGTACACCTACGTTCACCTTTGGGGGTACCCCACCCATTAAGGGATGTCTCCCTCCTTTCTTCTCCCCTTTTGCTATTGTACTTCATGGGAGAGGTAGGTGGCATTACTCTTGTAGTAATTTTGGTGTTTTAGCACTGTTAAGCTATGTCTATATGTTCATTTTTCAGCCTAAACTTACTGTATTATATGCTAACATATTCCTGTGTCCCTGGGGATTGAGTTATATGGCAGTAATTGACGGAGGATTTTGTTTTTACCTCTTGCTGTCAGTTATGTTTTCTGTGTTTTATTGTACTCAACTGAGTGTAACATGGCGCCCTTTTTGCTGTTGTACTCCATGGGAGAGGGGTTCGAATTGGTCGTAATTGACGGAGGATTTTGTTTTTTCCTCTTGCTGTCAGTTGTCAGGAATAAACAGAGATCACCTCCAAAGGTATCCATGGTCTGGGCCTCTTCATAGTAACACAATGCAGACAACACTAGAGTCCACTGGTTACATATTTATATTTATATAGATATTTTTTTTATAATATACAGGAACTGTTTTGGTACTTTTATTACCTGCCTTATTTTTTGTCTCTATTTGAAAGGGGGCCAGATTAGATCATGTGAAAATACCTGGGGAAAGCTGGTTCTTGCATCATGTGGGTTATTTAAAAAAAACAGATGAGAGAAACACAATCATTTCATCTTTTCACTAGTGCATTTACTCAGATACTGTCACTTTCATTTTTCTTTACTTAAATATATTAATCTTAGGCTTTCTAATTCAACTGCACAAGCAAAGAACTCAGCCCTTAAATTTAGTGTTGCTTTGGCTATTTTGTAATGAATTATGCACACCAGAAAAAAAGTTAGTAAAAACACACAAAAAATTGTGGCAGTTTAATGTTAAGACAGCCAAAAAATGTGTTCAGCCCAACTCTGCAACTCTTGTTGTGATTATATTGTTGTTATGTCAAGTGAACACAATTTTTGTCACAGCTCCACTCTCCCAGTTTCCCTGCTCTTCCTCTCCCTCAGTAATTTTCCATTCTTGCTGCCTCTGCTCCACTCTACTTGCCGGCCACTCCAACCTCATCAGCCCAACTCCACTCACCTGCAAGCACAGCTGCAGCTCATCTCCAATCAGCCCAGCATATAAGCCTCACTCACCCTTTGCCAGATTGTTCTTCACCTTGATACAAGACTTTCCAGTGTTCTTAACCTGTCTGAGCTCCCATTGCAGTAGTGATGGTGAGATGAAGCCTCATGAAGCATTGAAGCTTTCCAGCAAATTGGTTTAGAAAAGGGTTAATTTCTCGAGGCTTCATGTGCATACAAAACCACCTGCTGGCCAAAGTGTATAAAATAGGCAGCTGTGATCTTAACCATGTAATCTGTGATACACTGTATTTTGTGTTGGTAACAGCTGTTGGGAATGACTATAAATAATGAAAAAAAAAGTATGACCATATTTGTTTAATTCAATATAGTGTATTTTCTACTGAGTATATTATGACTATACTGTATTGAATACATGTATAATAAACTGTAGTTGTTTTGTGAATGCTTCCTGTGTGTGTAAACCAATCATTTGGCCAAAAATTGTATTGTCACATAATATAATAATGGCAGGAGGGGTAATATTTGTGTTCTGTGTCACTTCTGGAAAATGGCATTGGTTTAAGCAGGCAGAGGACAGTGAAAGTGCTTGTGTAACTTGGAAGAGAGCACTGAATATGCTTGTTAACTTTCACAATGATGTACAGTACAGGGGAGATTTTGTTCATTTTTATTTAGAAACAATAGTTTTTCTATAGTGTTTGGGTTCAGGCGATTTTCTTTTTTGAGACACAACTTCCCCAGCCTTGGAAAACACCCTCTCGCAAGGCACAGATGGTGCTGGTGTACGCAAAAACCCAATGGCAAGTCTGTACAAATGTGGGTAAATTAGGTCCTTCAGTCTCCCAATATTTGTTTCGGACAAATAACGCTGGACCTCCACGGTAGCATCTGCTGTCACGTTCTGCGTTCTCCTCGCCTCCATGACCGCATCGTCAAGATGGTGCCACAGTTTGTTACCTGAGAAGAGCACACAAATCATGTTAGTGAGTGTTTTAATTCTAATTGACCTCAAAACCAAAAATAATACATTACCTTGGGTTACAGGTTAAACATCCTGTGACACTCATGCCTGATCCAGTTCTGGGGTCTGAGCCGACATCAGCCTTTTTATTGCCTCAGTGGCTTTGGTTGGACTGAAAAATCCAATCACTTTGAATCATGGGTCCAATAATGTGGCTAGTGACATAATGCTCATGGATTGGAGGGTGTGAAGCCTCTCCCTCAGCTGCCTGATCAGGTGGTCTCCCATGTCCCTCACCACTGCAGCTGCCGTATTTGCGGCATCTTCTTGTAGTGTCTGCTCTAGCATTTTCAGCAGTGGCACAACCTTGGAGCCAGAAACATTCTCCTCTGCTGAGAGCTCCACAGTGGCATCATTAAAGGGAGACAGCAAAGACAGGCACCCACCAACAATGTTAAATTCGTCCGAGGTCAGTAAGGGGATGTCAGTTTGTAGACCAGCTAAAGCGGCCCCCACTGGCTCTCTGAGCTCCATCAAACGATTAAGCATTTGATAAGTGCTGTTTCAGCATGTCTCCACCTCTTGAATGAGCGTCAGCTTTGGCCTCCCCAGATGGTCTTTAACCTGTGCATGCTTCTCCTCAAAAAAAATACAGATGAGAAGTTAATTCAATCACTGCAGCAGTAACAAGCAAAAACTTGAATAAAGTCAAAGAATGTACCTTAGCAGTGGTGCTGCTTCTAAAGTATCCACCCAGCTTCCTTGCCTTGGCCCGAATGTCCCACAGCACAGGGGTTTGATCAAGAGCCTTCTTCACCATCAGATTCAGCATATGTGCTATGCAGACACTGTGGCGAAGCCTCAGTTCTCTGCCACAGGCAAGCATGTTGGCAGCACCATCAGTAACCAGACGTGTGACCTTATCAGTTATTCCCCATTCCTCCATTAGGGAGGCTTTCACACGGGCTAAATTTTCTGCAGTGTGAGAATGGGGGAATTTCAGCACTCCTAACAGTACTGAATTTAGCCTGGTGTTCTCATCAACAAAATGGCAGGTAACAGCCAGTTAGGCATCCATGTTAATGGATGTCCACATGTCAGAGGTAAGGCTAACTGCAGCCACCTTCTGCACTTTAGCCTTAGCCTTCTCCTTAGCTGTGTCATATTTGGCCTCCACCATGGCCTTTACAGCCTAAAGGAAAAAAGAAAACAAAATGTGCTCAATTATCAGATGTACAGTGAAAGTACTCCTTTGCTTTATGCATGCACCCATACACACCTGCCTTGTGGGGAGAACATAGGTAGGATCCAGTTTGGACACAAATGCCCTAAACCCCACGTCCTCCACAGTACTGAAGGGCTGTGTGTCATTCACTATCATGGAGATTAAGGCGTCATCCAGCTCTTGTTTTCTGGCGGCTGGATAAAAGAGAATATATGTAAATACAGTTTCTGTTACTTGTTCATTTGCATAATAAACAAAAGTCAACATACTAAGACTGTGACAGTATATTTTAAGGACTTACCATGGCTGGGTGCACCTCCAGTTCCCACTTCCATGCCTTGCATGAGAATAGGCATAATAGGCTTCGGACGCCATCAATGACGTCACTTGTCCGAAATGACACAAGCCTCGATACACGTATCGGGGAAACTCTTCCTGAATTACTTGACACACGCTTCGAAGCATTGGCACGGCACGTAATATCCCTACATTGCAGATTCTGCCTATCTTTGACCAGCCTTCCTGGTCCGACTCTCGGTAGCCTAAACTAGTGATGGTGACATTGAAGCTTCATGAAGCACTGAACCACTTTGACACAACTGCTTCAAGAATGACACACTGCTTTGAAGCATTTCATACAGTCAGAAAAGTGACATCTGCTGGCTGTACGTCAGAACTGCATCTAAGTGGAAGACCTGAAAAAGCCTCAGGACTGCCTGTCACATACTGCTATGTACTTGTATTTAATAAATGTTTTAAAAACGGTGATATAGAATTATGTGATATAGAAGTTAATGCTAGTGCTTCTGCAACTTTGCCATTGTGGTAATATAAATGGGGTGTACTTGTAAACCAGGGAGTGTTTAAAGATTTTTATTTAAAAAAAGAAGGATTTCGACAGTGCGTGGTTTCGGTCTGCTCCTTTTGTGGCTGACTACCTCTCCAGCTTTGGAGAAGACCCGCTCACATGGCACAGATGTTGCTGGCATGTGGAGATATTTTTTGGCCATCTTGAAGAGGTTTGGGTAAGTAAGCGGGTCTTCTACTCTGGAGAGGTAGGGCTCAGACAAATATCTTTGAACCTGCACTGTAGTATTTGCTGTTGCACTTTGAGATTGCTGTGTTTTACCTAAACAGAAAGAAAAGGAAAATTAGCCATTTTTCATAATAAGAAAATGATGCATACAGTAATAACAGGCCATAATACAAACCAACTCTGCTGTCAAAAAGATTGCACAAGTGGCAGCTGACTGATGGAGCTGATAACATTTTAATACATGTTACTAGAGAGTTATGGAAAACATTAATAATATGGAATAATAAATGCTACGCTACCTGTCATTCCCTTCTCAGCCCTCATAGCTTCAGCGCATTCTGCAGTCAATTTTGACATGGCCTCTTGAGCATGTGTTTCATTGCCAAAAGCTTATGTTTTAAATCGTGGGTCCAAAATGGTGGCTAGGGCCAGAACTCTAACATTTTCAACTGTGCATCTTTTGACCACCTCATGCTGCAGTTGTTTTAGAAGATGAAGTGCTGTTTGGTTTTTAATGGCTGATGCCTTTACAGCCAGTTTGTGCTGTACCATTCTAATGAGTGGAATAACTTTTGAGGCAGAAACATGCTTTTCGGCTGACAACTCTGTGGAGGACAGATGGAAGGGTGCAAGAACGTCTAAACACTCACTGACTGTCTCGTAGTCTGCCAATGTGAGATGAGGAATGTCTGTGGTGAGGGATGCTACTGCCACACCAACTGGTTCTTGTTGTTCATGCAATCTTTGTAACATCAAATATGTGGAGTTCCATCAGGTTTCAACTTCTTGAACCAGTTTGTGAAGTGGCTTCTGCAGCCGTGTTTGCATCTCTGTGAGTTTTTCCTTTGCTTTTGTGCTTGTCCTAAAAAAATGTGACAGTTCTTCAGCCTCTTGTTCTGATGTCAGCCAGCGACGGAGTTTGATCCAGTGCCTTCTTCATGATACGATTATGTAGACAATGTACTTTCTCTCTCAAGCCCCACTGATTAATTTGCAGCTCCACTGCATCCCTCAAATTTTCTGCTGTGTGGGACTGTGTGAAATGTCCCACACCAAGCAAAACACTTGCTAGCTCCATGTTCTAATTAATAAAGTGGAAGTTGCAAGATAGGAATCTATGTTCATGGAGGTCCACTTGTCTGCAGTTAAACTTACAGACTGTGCTTTCTCCAGTTCCTGTTTTGCCTTCTCTTTAGCTTCTTGGCGCCTTTTCTCCCCCCTGGCTCTTCCCTCTGGGCCTGTCCCACCCCCATGTACAATACATATGCATACATAAATGCATAACAGTATATTGGTGATTGTCTGTAATCACCTCTTCCAGTATAATGTGTGCTTTGTGCACTTTGTTTGAGAGAGCAAAGTCAGATGTTTAGTTCTTGTGGCCACTGTGTATTCTTAAATTTGTGTTGAAAACTATGATAAAAAGATTGAATCAAAGTAGTATTATTCCTATGCTACAAAACCTGGTTGCACTGTGGAAGACACACGTAGACAAAGTGCACCAAACACTACTAAATGTCTGAAATATCACTAAGAATCAGGCTTCAGTTACAAACACAGGATTAAGACATGACCTTATAAGTCATGCAGGTTCAGAGCTGCAGAGGCTACCAATCATTATTCTTACACTGCCCCCTACTGGTAAAAGCAAGGAACACCTACCTATGTGTTGCATGGGCTCTCTTTTGACACTAAAATTGTCTTGAGAGGCAACTCAGTGTGTGACGACCTGTGATTGAATTAAGTGATGAGCACCTGAAGGCAACATTAAACTGTTTTTTAGTTGTTTCAAATGGGTTTACCTTATGACCAGCTGACACGGCAGAGAACTGAGGTTGTAGTGTTACATGGCTGACAGCTGCATAGACCTGCAAAATGCCACAAAGATGAAAAAGGGAGCAATACATTAACGCTCACCTTAGAAATCCAAGGGCCCGACTCTAGATGCCCCATCCTCCCTTGAAAAGTTTGGATAATTAATATGGCACAGTTCCCTTTTATACATTTTATATGATCCAACACACATCAGCTTTATTTATGTAAAAAACTGAAAGATTTAAAGGGAAACACCACCTAAATTAGGAATTCTAATATGTCATTTCCATGGCTTAAGAAAACTCAATTAGTATTTATGAACATGACCTACTCTCTCTCAAAGCCAGAAACCAGAGAAGTAGCCTAATTCTAAACCTTTGATGTCACTTGATATAATGTCTGGAGCTGCTTCATAGACAGTGAATGAGAGGCTGATTTTGTAGATGCACAGAATGTAATGTGCAGTTCAGACCAAAGATTCACAATGAGACGAGCTGAAACTTGCAACTACTTGCAATTTGTTGTTCTGCAACGTTCTAAAAACCTCCCAGTTCGCACCAATGCAACTAGATAAGATGGTGTATTATCTCTACCTATCTATTATGCAACAGCTCTCTGTAATTCTGTTCTGGTTTGCAGCTTTTCAGGCTTATTTTGTGGTTGAATTTAATTTGTAGCTTCTTAAAATATGAATGAGGACAGTGCTAGTGAGATACTGGCTACAGCTGCATTTGTAGTAGTGATGAAACGGTGAAAAACAGAATCAAAACGAGCATCAGATGGACTGTATTCATAGTCAATACACCACAATGATATAAGTAACCAGCGCCACATTAATCAGTCAGTGAGAATGTGTATGTGGGCGGGGCATAAGCACATAACAGCGAGCTGCAGCAGTCACCCACAGTCCAACACCGGCACACCATGTGGACTGAAACCGAGGGCTCAGCAGGGACGTTGCACCTGCTGCAGCAAGCGAACACACCGTCTGCTGTCATTTTAGCTTGACCAGTGGACTTCACTACAAGCTGACTGGCTGTTGAAACGGGTGACGTGCTTTAAAACCAGCCGCCGGCGATTTAAAGAGCTGAGTTGCAGGTGACACCATTAGCCAGCTTGATTCAAGCTCAGACCGGCCAGTTCACACTGCTGCAACTTTTCTCTACAAAAAAATCAGTTTCTTCTCATCGTGAATCTGTGGTCTGAGTTAGGCTCTATACCAAATGAGCTTTATTCTGTTGTGCTGTTCTCAGATCTAAAACAGAAAATGTTCTCATATTCTCAGAACATTCCCTGGGTGCTCTGTGTCATCTAAAACATCTCTCCTGATCCATTGTCTGTGGAGCAACTCCAGGCTTTACACCCCATGACATCACAAATCTGAGTTCCAACAATCCAGATTTTGGATTTGAGTTAATGTTGTGCTAATATTTTTGCTATTATTTTTTTAGGATTTTTTTTTTTTAAAAACAGTATGATGATGATGATTGTCAGACTATCATAAGGCTGACCCCACTTTAGGTGTAGTATGTACATTATGCTTATAAAATAGGATTTACCATAAAGGTTGAGATTACAGGTTCTTCATTCAGCTCCATGCAACCAGCTCTTTTCTCTGTGGGCACACACTTACATGCAACATCATTATTTTCCATTCAGTCACAGTCAAAGTGTGTGTGTGTGTGTGTTTGTGTGTGTGTGTACTTGTGAAACTCTGCAGGTGAGCAGGGTCATATGTTCAGTTTGAGCAGGAGCAGAAATAGAATTTGAGTTCATTTGGATGTTCAAGCACAGTCAGTTCATGTGTGTCTGCCCACAATCTGCCATCAGTATCAAGCAGCATCCTGTCACATAAGTCTCAGCTCTCAGGTTTATTAATGTGGGAGAGGAGACTGTTTATATTCACAAAACACAGGTTTGATTGCAAAAATACTATGTCCTGTATCAGACTGAAAATGTCTAATATTCAGTTTCAGTAAATGCAAATCTGGTTTGAAAGCAGTGAATCTGGAATGAGTCATAATTTTACCAACAACCCATAATATATGATGATTATTTTTTATCTATTTTGTGTGTGTGTGTGTGTGTGTGTGTGTGTGTGTGTGTGTGTGTGTGTTCAGGTTTAAATTATGTTTATGTTTTTGTTGTTGCTGTTGTTTTATCAGTGCTTTTGTCCACCATGAAACACTTTGTAAATCTGATTCAATTTTTACCATCATCACAGGGGCGTGAATAAGGACAGTGCAGGCAGGGGGTTGCACTGGAGCCTGTGGGGTGGGGTGGGATGCAGACCTGGCAAATTATTTAGATTGCCGCTGTGGAACTACACCTGTGTTTAAAAAAGGACTCACAATAAATTAAAAATGGTGCCATTTGTTATAGGCTTTATTCCCTCAAAAATGCAAACCCACCTCACCATGATTTTCTTAAAATAGTCAATATCGACACCAGGGATCAGCACACCCAGGACCCCGCCCCGCACACAATGCACCGGACCTTGATTCCTGTTCCTCCGGATGGTGGGCCCACAGGCTGTATTATTTATGTGGGCTAGCCCAACCAGGCCCCATGGCCCCCAGAGTAAACATTACTGTGGAGAGGGACTTCTGGAATACTTTGCTCAGCCTGCTGCCCCAGTGACTCGGCCCTGGATAAGCGGCTGAAAATGGATGGGTGGATGGATGGATGGATGGATGGATGGATGGATGGATGGATGGATAGTGAGTTGCAATCTATAACAAAATCATATGTTCTACATAAACTAAATGAACTAGGAATAAACTATTAATAAATAAGAATGTGTTAAGTTGAATTAACAATTTCTTATTTTCTTTAATATTTTTGTCATATACAGGTATGCAATAGTGGTTGTTGGTAATGTCAAGTCTTGATCATGTACTATGGTAGCTAGTTTAGGTACAAAATCTGTCAAGACTGACAAGCTGAGTTTATCTACAAGCCCAGTGAGCAGTCAGTCCTTTCAAACATAAAAGTTGCAGTAAGAAAGGACAAGAGAGAAACAAACAAGAGGAAAAAGTAGCAAAGCTCCCTGAAGTAGATTCCTCTGGCATTTTTATAAACAGTTGCCAGTGGTGTGCGTGTGCATTTTATAACTAATTACTAACATGTACTAGGGCCTGTCACAATAGCATGCACTGGGCCTGTGGTAACTACCTTACCCCACTGCTTCATCATGATCATCACCATCATCATTTTTGTAATCTGACCACAGTTCATCTTAATCCAAAGTCAGATGAGAAAATTATTAATTTATAGTTTTTCTGACATTGAAATTGCATAGTATCACGCTGCTGTACTTGTGGTAATGTAAATAAATTAAGCATGATAAAGGTTTTGTCAGTCTGAGTTGAAGGAGCATCGAGGCGCATTACTCTGTAAAAGATAAACAAACAGATTAAACATGAACTCCTGCTGAAGAAAACTCAGGTTGATAATCTGTTTATTCAAGCTGCAGTTTGAAACTCAAAGTCTGAAGGGAACACACAGAATTCCACTGTTAAATATTCATGATTATGATAATACAGGCGACTTCAGAGACCTCCAATTCTACTGTTGGTTAAAGGCTACATGGTCAGCAAACAAACCTGTAATAACCGGGGTAAAGAGAAACTGAGCGCCTCACCTTCGGCAGACAGAAGTCCATTATTCATTCAAGGCTCTGTGCTATCTCAAAGATAAGGATGCCTGCGTATCAGAACTGCAACTCTGTGTGGACAGTTACTATGTAAAGGATTTCAAGGCCCATCATATTATGCTGTGAAATAAACACATCACAATGAAAGGCAAATTATGCTGAAAGCAGTGCAGTGTTTGTGTTTACATCACCCATAGCACAAGTGACTCAACTTAAACATTTTTAACATCCATGGGAAAAAGGAACTTAATCTGGTTGGCTATGCACATTCACAAGTTGAAATAAAATAAACAAGAACTATTTGAATTAAAGTGTCTTTTTCTCTGCACCTTGGCCTTGTATAACCCGCCTATGAACATGAAGAAAAGTTGTCAGTCTAAGTGTTTCCCATTCTTATTCCATGATCTGCACTTCAAGTTTTTACAGTATGCCACCTGCCCAGAACACAGAGACGTATTAAAAGGAGCCCTGCAGTTTACAGCCAGGGGTCACAAAAATACACATTTTGTCCCCTCAGCCGCTCAGCACCGCCTGCCGCTCAAACACATTTTTCTGCCGCCTCGCCTCGCATTAAACGAGGTAAAAGGAATGAATAGCTGCAGGGGTGGATGGTGAATGAAGCGGGAAACACCCATCAGTCCGCTGCAAGTCTCAACTGAGAGATCAGCAGCGTCAAACCAGCTGGAGACACCTATGGATAGACAGGAAGTAATGACATGTTGTCTTCAAATTAAAAGAAAAAAAGGGCAAAGCGAGGTAGCTTTATTTGTCCAACACATTTCATACACGAGGGCAATTCAACGTGCTTTGCAGAGCAATGAAGTACAAAACATAATAAAGGATACAGTAAAGAGTAAAGAGAAAAAGTATACAAATGGTTAAATTAATGAAATTAATGTACGATTTAAAAAAAAAACAATCACCATTAAAAAAAAGTGCAGACAAGAGGTGCAAAGATAAAAAGGTTATTTAAAATGATTTTAAATTAAGGTTGCAGTCATCACAGGGCCGAGTAGGCAATGTAAAAAAAAAAAAATTTTTCTTTAGGCTTGACTGAACAGTGTTCAGAGTTGGGGCTTGTCAAACATCATCTGGGAGGTTATTTCAGGTTTGTGCTGCATGATAACAAAATGCTGCTTCACTTGTTTTGTGACTCTTAGGGACGTTTAATAGGCTGTCCTCAGGGTCCCAGAAGGTTCATATGTCACAAGCATGTGTGCGATATATTTGGACACTGAGCCACAGCGTGATTTATACACAAGCAGCAAGATTTTGAAATGAATTCTCTGAGTGACGGTTAGCCAGTGCAAAGATTTTAGAACTAGAGTAATGTGGTCATATTTCCTAGTTTTTGTCAGGACCCGAGCAGCAGCATTCTGAATAAGCTGAGGCTGTTGAACAGCTTGTTTTGAAAGTCCTACAAACTGACCACTGCAGTCATCTAATTTACTGGAAATAAAGGCTTGGTTGAGCTTGGTTGTTTTTTAAATGGTAGTAGGCAGATGATGTTACAGATTTGATGTGGGTGTGGAAATTTAAGTCCAGTTAGGAAGGTTTCTTTCTTGACTCAAATTTTTATGATATTTAGGAGGGACTCAAGGTGAGAGTTGACACTCTGTCTTGCTTTCTGTGGCCCAAAGACAATCAATCAAACCAAAGATTAATAGCCTAACAAGTCCATACCCATTGGTAGCTTTGTCACCTTCTAGCTATGCCAATCCTCAATGCCTATGTGCAGTTTCACATACAGTAGATTTTCCACGTCAGTGAGTAGAAAAACATGGGACAGACAGAATGACTGACTGACAGTTTCCGTGATTATGTACAGCATACCATACCATGACTTAGTCATACCAAATATTAGAAAAAAAAAACAAACATTGGGCCACAGGGAGAGCCACAGTGATCGGTCGCATTTTAGCCATTTTTAAGCAATTTTCTGTTGTTATAGCGCCACCCAGTTGCCAATTAGAGTTACATTTCTCCAGTCACCTTGAGGCGTCCTATTCTGGATATCTACCAAGTTTAGTAAAAATCAATATGGTGGTTTGGCCTAGATAAGAAATTAGCTCTCTAGCGCCCCCATTTTGTTTGATGGGGTCAATAATGGAGGGGTCCCCTCAGATTATGTGTGGTCATATGCCTACAAAGTTGCGTGGTGATCGGTGAAACCCTTGAGATGTTACACACCTTTATGTGATGAGCCATGCCCTCCACAATATTCATTGCCTTATAGAAGCTCAGTTTTAGTAAGTTTTCCAACTTTTGCCAAGAGGGAACTTTAGATATTGGTCCCTAGATTATGTTCACTGAGTTTCATGCAGATCGGTCAAGCTTCCTAGGAAGAGATCGATTTTAAGTGTTTTTCAAAAAATTCAAAATGGTGGAAAATCTATAAACCAGAAGTTATGGGTTCTTGAGGCAATCTCTGTGCAAAGTTTCATGTCTCTACAAAATACAGGGCATGAGATATGCCCATTCAAAGTTTGCAATTTCAATCGGTTGCTATAGCGCCCCCTTTGGCCAATTGATGTAATATTGCTTCATTACCATCCTCCCATGACCTTCTACCACTGTGCCAAATTTCACATGGATTGACCAAGTCAGTGAGGAGAAAAACGTGGAACAGACACGCACACACACACACAGACACACCCATAGACAGAGTTTTCGTCATTATATAGTAAGATAAGATAGCCCGGGCTATTATTTGCTTATTTTGCTTAAATCACTTAAATCCCATCAACTACGCGGGTTGATTTTAGCGCTGGTCATCATTTACTATATTGCTTACTATGTTCATTTTAGGCAAACCATACAATTCGAAATCAAGACAAGGCTCCAACTAGAAAACAATGTTTTGATGCATTGGATGTACATATTAAAGCAGTACAGGATGAGGCGCACATTAATAATCCTCGGGGACTGTAACACGCTCATGCTTGTTTAACTCAAACAATAAGGTCGGAACACGTTCTCACCACAATCAAACCACACCAGAGTTTGTTAAGCAGAGGGAGACCACATCTTGAAGAAGGTTTAGGTCCGGATGTTTTGGTGCGCATTGCTGTGCATACATCCGCTAAAAGGAACGCATCTAGGAGGGAAACAAACTTGAGTTGGATTAAATGGAACCAAACAGGGCAGGTGTGAAAGCCCCCTTAGAATGTAGCTACTGGTAATAATATGAAAACTTGAGTAAGAACTGGTGAGGAAATATTATATTTATTGACTTTCTAATTCTCCCTATCAGCACATATTTTAGGTTTTGACTGTCATCTTATTTACTAAAATGTGGTAGTAGTCAGCAAGGATTTTATTTTGAAAGGTGAGACCGGTAGTGAGGTGTTCCATTGGGTCTAACTTGTCTCCTGGTCGACAGGGAGCGGAGAGTTGGTGAACAGTGTGGGTCAGAGTCGCTTTGGGGACTAGTGAGCTTCTCATACAGCTGTCCGGAGAAGAGCAGCGGAGCCAGGGAACATATGATCTGAGAAGGTACGGCTGCTCTTTCTTCACACACATTTTGCACACATCTGCAAAAAACAGCTGTTTGATCCGCGGACCCTTTCTCATGCTGCTCCGCTCTGCTGATGGCGCAACGTGCAGATCTCACCTGTGCATGTTTCAATTAAGGAAAACTTCCGCTGGTTTTATTTAAGGTGAACAAAAAGTGGTTTGACATTGATAAGATATCATATAGGATTTGTCTCAGCATCGGGTGCCTGTGCGTTTTTTGTGCAACTACCGATGCCTATTACTGTATTTACAGTACCTTACAGTGTGAGTGATTGATCCGGTACATGCAAAGACATAAAGCCTTAAAGGATCTGTAGTGAGGCATGCAACCATATAACTTCAGGGCTCTAAGTTATACAGGAGCTGCTATTCTTAAAGTTTATTATAGGAGTTGGACATAAAATAGCCAGGTGCTTTAATGTCGTCATAAACCCTCTACAGTGAACTACAGTCACGCTGTAAGTCCCTGAGGGAATATTTCATGTATATTGTTGTGAATTTTTCTCAAGGCAGGGCTGCTCTTAACAGCCTCATAATCCTATCTCTGTTTTTATTACCACAAGCACGGCTTGTCTTAACACTGACATGGTGTAAATGCCAAGTTAGATCTGCCAGCCATATCAATAAATTATTGAAAATTGCCCGGAATTAAAAGTTGGCTGCAGCACTAGTTGGAAACAAAAGGTATATTTATGCATCCTTTCACAAGTAATGTGACTTTTCTTTAGACACATCAGATGCAGGTTTTTCCTAATCATTAAAATATTGCCCACAGTTGCTGCAAATATATATCATTTTTGTTATTTATGTCTTCAGGTGAAAACAGAGCTCTTGAATGGTTACAGCTGTGTTGCATGTTGCATCAGTCTTCTGCAGGGAGTTATGTACTTTATGGATGATGCAGCTATTTGCATGTGTATGTGACAGCGAGCTTTAAATTTACCCACTGATATGCTTATATTTAGTGCCTTTTATACTTTGGCCTGATCCACGTATTGTTAATATAGTATGGCAAGACATTTTGTGTCATTATCATAATATGGTATTTCTGCATAAGTAAACAGAACTCCCTCTGCACAGCCAGTTTCAAGGATCAGGTGCTGGTCAGCCACAGGAACATCTCTGATAAAATCATCAACATAAACCACTGCACACTGAACTAAATTACTGTGATTTATTTAGAGAGAACAATGCGTTTCTCCTGTGGTCTCTTCAGGTTCACTGAAAAGAATCACATGAGCACTCACGGGTGTGCTAAATATACATGGGTCACATGACTAATCATCACAGATATTTCACTCTTCAATATTTTTTTCTCTCACATTCTTCAAATACATTTTTCAAAAGATAATTTTCAGTTCATCCAAAAAGCATAATAAATTTAGAAATAATGACATAGATAAAAAAACAAAGCAAGATTCCTAAAGAGTACAAGAGTTAATAAGTTAATATTTACATCACAGTTCACAGTACACAGTATTTATATGCAGTTCATGGATCCAAAATGCTTCCCTTCTTAAAAGTTGGTTGATCAAAGTACCTCCTCTTGGTTGTACTTTTTCAATGCCAGTAAATATAAGGGAAGTGACCGAACCAGGGTTTTTCTCCTTGTAGTGTCTAGCAATGGCATAATCCATGTTCCCATGTCTAATGGCAGCCTTACATTCAGCAATTCTCAATATGAGATGATGTTTTGTTTGGCTCACATACATTAAACCACAAGGACATTTCAAAATTTAAATGACATGTATAAAAGACAATGAATACATTCTTCGATGCCATATTTCTTTCCTGAATGGGGATGATTGAATGTTTTGGTGTCAAATGTATTTGAACAGTGTACACATTTTCCACATGGTATTTCTGCATACAAGAAATTTAAAGAAGCAGCAAAACAGACACTGATTTGAAAGACATATATTTTGCAGCTTAATTTAAAAAGGGATCATTTTAAACTGTAAACCAATGGGATGTCAGTTTGGAGGAAATTTGAGGGGAGGGGCAGGGGGCTGGGGTGGTCATACAATTTGTGATGTAAGTGCACAGGTCTGCACATCACTAAGGGGTTGCTTTGCTACCAGACATGGCTGCCTATTCATATCTCCATTTACCAATTTTTGAAACATTTTTGCAAATCCATTCCTGCACACTTAATGAAATCACATGCTTTTTTAAAAAGTATATTTGCAGCAATGAAATACATCAGTCTGTAACTGCAAATACACATCTTAAGTGCCTCAATATTACAGCGTGATAACATTCTTATGTGTGTCATATGGAGAATTTAAGTTGTCTCTCACACTGTTTGAATCTCTCTTCTTACCCTTGTCTTCCTCTACCCCATCACTCCCTTGCTGCTCTTCCCTCTCTATCCTCCTCTCCCTATCTCCTCCAACCTCACACATTCCCTTTCCTTCACTCCTGTCCTCCTCATGTCCTTCCTGCTCCCTCCTTCCTCCCTTGACTTCTTTCTACATCCCTTCATCTGCCTTCTTCCTCCTTCTGTCTCTCTACAACTCCTTCCTTCTTCCCTTCTCGCTGTCTTGCATTGTCTCATCACCTGTTCCTCCTCCTGTTTGTCTCCTTCCTTACCTTACCTTTATTTTCATTTTTGTCTTCTCCTCCTGTCCTTAAGGTGTGTCTTGTCCTCCTGTCTGCTGCTACCAGGATGCAGTTCTCAGTCAGACTGAGCCTCTGCCTGCTGGGCTTCGTTCTCGTCTCTGTAATCCCTCAGCCAGCACAGGGTCAAGGTAAGTACCTCTACGAGCCTGCTCTCCACTCAAGGGCCAACAGGGTCAATGAGGCCTATAGGAGGTTTACCACACAGCTACACCGGACCACACAAGGCCAAGGTGGGCTTTCATAAGAGGGCCAACATGGCTAACCATGGTGTTTCCTAATGGTCCCCAACAGGGTAAGACAGAGCTTTCAAACCCAGTGCTAAACTATTGGGACTTTTCAGGGCGGCACCACGTAGAGCTAGAAAGTGGCTGATAGCTGGGGGTTTTCATTGCAGGGGTTATGCAAGGCTTTCCACATTGGCACCGAATGCCAAATGGGAATACAGGAATTCCCACAGTGCCAAACAGGGCCTACATTTTCCTAATTGAAGCTTGCTTTAGTGCTTGTCTTCTTGATGACTTTTATCTTCAACACAGCTTTTGACAGGCCTTCGACTTTGAGGCCAAACAAGGCTGTCTACCATCGAGCCAAACAGGGCTTCCTGGGGTTTCCCATTATAGTGCTTAGCAGGGTTTCCCATCATGGTGCTTAGCAGGGTTTCCTAAGGTTTCCCTTTATAGTGCTTCGCAGGGTTTCCCAGAGCTTCACCTCTTTGCTGTCGGAGACCGCCAGCCAGGTCTTTCCATAACAGGACCAGACAGGGCTATGAACAGCCTCATTTCCTTGAAAAATTAATTGTTTCCACGATGGTGCCAAACAGGGTTAGAAATCATTCAGCATTTATCTGCGTTCAGCATTATGATAAAGCTTGTAAGCTTGCTGCTGACTCGCTAAACCTCAGTGTGGCCCTGTTGTGGAAATGCAAGTATCATCCTTTGCACTCACCATTTCACTCAGCAGGTTATATTCTGAACTTCACAATGTCGCAATTTTGATGTGCTGCTTTGCTCCAAAGACATCAGCTTTATTAGTGTTTTGATTAAAGTGATCCTTTATAACATGCATTTACCCTCATGTGTCTGTCTCAAAGGGAAAAGCCTTGATGCCAAAATCATAATGAGAAAACATGTTTTACTGTCTGCTAGACAAACTGGTCTGTCACCTCTGTAATTAATCTGCACGTGTGTCACTTATTTATTTATTTGCAGAAGTGTTCAAAGGGCATTTCTGTTGAACTCATGTTACAGATTTAAAAACTTCACTATTCCACAATTTATTTTTTTTTTAGATATTTTTTGGCCATTTTTGCCTTTAATTGATAGGACAGATAAGTGTGAAGAGGGGGGGAGAGAGAGGGAATGACATGCAACAAAGGGCCACGGGCTGGAGTCGAACCCGGTCCGCTGCGGCAACAGCCTTGTACATGGGGCGCCTGCTCTATCCACTAAGCCACTGACGCCCCACTATTCCACAATTTTATGTCTGAAATCAAAAAAGGTTTGTGCTAAACGCATTAATGTACTTTATGTGATGCAGTTTTTGATGAACCTCTCTTAAACTCCTATACATCTGTTAACCTCATAACATCTGTGTATGTGTTTAACTAAAGCACCTTACTGTAAGACAAGAGCTCTTAATTATGTTTTCCCTTTTTTTCTGTTGTCAGTCCATATGCTGACATCGTCTCTCACACTATTTAACACATTTAGCTCGTTCAGCAATTAACACATAATCTCATTAATTAACAGAGAAAAATGATTCTCCTTCACAATATAATCATTAACAATCTTAGTCGCTCCTTTTTGTCCAGTTGACCTGCTCACTGGGAGTTTAAATGATTGGCTGATATTCTTTAAAATATAGAAGACTTGATTATTGAGCTAAGATAAGGGTTTCTATCTGTTCTCAGTCTCAATGTATTGGTTGTTACATCATGTATTAGAATGTGAAAAAAAGGAACACACTAAAAGATTTATGTTTTGCTTTAAGCACAGTTAGGTATTTATGCTGCACCCAAACACATTAAGCATCTGCCAGCTTTAAAAGGTTGTTGGCAGTGTTAAACTTGAAACAAGGCGAAACCTGCTCAGTACTGCGGTGAAGAGCCAAAGCCACCTGACATAGTGCCATTACCATAAAATCAAAAGATGGGCTGATACTGTGCCATACCATAATAGCAGATTAAAGCTTTGAAAGGTCAGCATACAAGTGTTCAGGCAAGTGAGAGGTTTTCACTGTGTCTGCTGCCCAGTGAATTAGGTATCTGTATTTTGACTGGCTGGCAGCAGGGCACAACTCTTCTGCTGTACTGGCAATGTCCTTGCAGACGCACCCTTTACCATTCACCACATTTTACTAAATCTACATGCTCTTACCCAGTTAAGACCACCTGTGGACCACTTTTAATTAGCCTGTGGTGGCTTGTCTTTCAAAATACATGTGGCCTGCCATACAGGTAAATCAAGCAATGTCACTTTGCATTTTTTGTCTTCACCTCACGATGGCGGGACTATCATACAACTTGTAGACTTTTACAAAAAAGGAGCTACCCAGGCGGAACTAATGTATTTTCATTAACAGATGGTAAACAATCAAACAAACAGTTAGCTAACAGCAGACATTTCCTGCTAGGTAACAGACGTGGCCACAGCAAAAAAGCATGAAGTCATCAGCGAGGGCCGCTGCTTTCAGGAATGGTGCAAAGTTTAATACTTTTTGTCTTTAGATAACCTGTATGATGCTAGAAGGAAACCTCTGCATTACATAATATTCAAATAGGTTTGTAGTAGGGTGGGGCAACATATCAATAATATATTGATAGCAGCCCTACATGAAACTTAACAGAGAGGGAATGCTTGTCAGTGTGGCATAATTAAAATACTTATTTCCTTGTGTCAGTGTTGGTAGGCCCATAATGAATAATCCAACTTTTAAAATAGTAATTTGAGGACACTGATTTAGCACTAATTTGTGTGCAAAAATGGCACCTTCAAAAAATGAACAGGGAAAAACATCAGCTTCAAAGTAACATGTAACATTTGCCTCATTGTGGTTTTAGTATTTGCTATGATTATGTGCCAAGATGGCAATGGTTTCATTCACCCTCTCTCTTTTTGCCACTGTCACCTCTTGCTGTCTGAAATTACATAGATAATCTGTAGGTACTCCCGGACTTCTCCCTTAGCGAGAAATTCTGTGGTTCCAATGACGTTTAGCTAAGCCAGGAGATCATTTTCATTATTGATGAATCTGCCAATTATTTTTTAATTCATTAATGATTTTGTCCATTATTTTATTGTGAAAAATCCTTCTTTAAATTGCTCATGTGGCCCAACACCAAAACCTAAAGATATTTGTCATCATAGCCATAGCCATGAATATTTGGCATCTTTATATAAAAAATGACCAAAGTTATTTTAACCATAGTCTTTTTTTCTGTAGAATTATCAATTGATTCATTAATTGATTGACCTATTGTTTCAGCTCTAAGTAGGGGTGACTCCATAAAGGGAAATATACAATTATTCAATCTAAGGAGCCTGATTTGACTGCCAATCTCACAGCTGAATCTTCGCAGTTGCAGGAAAATGTGGTTATTGAA
The DNA here is from genome assembly GCF_041903045.1 of Epinephelus lanceolatus. NCBI lineage: Eukaryota > Metazoa > Chordata > Actinopteri > Perciformes > Serranidae > Epinephelus > Epinephelus lanceolatus. The sequence goes on along the minus strand of NC_135749.1, from coordinate 36,482,538 downwards.
TAAAGGGTACTGTAAAAAACTGTAAAAAGGCGTCAATCAAATTGTTTATTTGAACCAGTATAAATATAACTTGGCACCCGGCATACCAACACTTCACCACTTAGTCCCATCCAATGTGTAGCATCTCCATGTTGACAAAAGTTGAAACATTATATTTGTACGTGCGATCAAAACAGCTAACTAACATTGGCTCAAGTGGGTAGTCAACAATCTGGTTTTATACATCCAAAGAAAATCTATAAACATTAACAGCTTGGTAACCAGACCAGGCGTCTATTTGAGACAGGCCTTTATTTATCACAATGTGTAGCCACATTGGGCTAGTAAAATGGACTGGCCATTTAACTGGGACCAGGGTTTTAATTTAAGTTTTATCGTAATTCTATTTGGGCCATATGACGGCAGTGAATGTCTGATTTTACAGAGAATTACTTGGTTTCTCTCAATAAATCGTGATACATAACCTGTTTTGGTATAGATTCACCCAGAGCACATACTCTAACTAAGAAAGTGATGCTCATATAGCCGTAAATGTTTTTTGAACTTACGAACGATGTGGAGGAGTGTAGAAACAGCTGTATCACTCTCTCTCTCTCCAGAAGAGGGTCGAAAGTTCTATTTGCAATCGTTAAAAACAACAAGAAACCGAACTAAGTGACATGTTTTGTCTGTCTGTCTGTGTATCATTCTCTCCTGCTCCCATTCATTACTGTGGACAGCACCGCTGCCATGCCTACACACACATCCCTGACACACAACAAACAGCGCTGGATGGAACATGTCATATTACAAAATAAGTCCCTTTACCAAATCAAAAATTGAAATTGTTTAATTAGGTGTTTCAGCTGTTTTGTCTGGTGTGGAAAAAATGGAGACATAGATCAATTAGCAAAAAAAACAAACAAGCAGAAGTCAACTACCAATCTATTATAAGCAAAACTCAACAAATCAGATTTGACTATGTAAATTGCTAGTTGGGGACACACCTAATTCTAAATGAGAATATTTTCACCTCCAGAAATGTTTCCCAGTAAGTCTTCAACCATAATTGTCCTAGTAAAGGTACAGCCTCTGGTGCAGACAGAATAAATCTGTCACAATAAGGACGTTTTGTCCCGAGTTTGAACTGAAAGCAACCACAGCATTCCTCAGTGAAGAGGCCATAGTGTGATAGCCTCGGCTACACCACTGACCCAGGAAGAGCTGAGGAGTTATGAGGAGCTTGGAGAGCTTCCACAGAGACGCTCCTCAGCTCTGCAGCTCTCTGGTAGTTTCAAAGGAATCAGATAAGGTGAGGAAGATTTCAGAAAATAAAATGTAACGTAAAGAGCTGGCAGATAGATAAATAGACAACCCTTTGCCAACAGGGATCCAGAGATGACAAACAAGAATTGTTCTTTGTTATTGTGATATTTAACCCCTCTGTTTTACCAAGTTCCCCTGTGCTATAAAGAAAAGTGAGTCAGGGCTGTCGTAAACTAATGATGTAGTCATGTCCTAAACTACTATCTAACCCAGCACCTGTCACAGAATCCCTATTTAAAGGTTTAATGGTCAAGAATGATTTGAGGGGCTTAGCTCAGGCTTTGTTGAGGCTTCTCAGGTTTTCTTCGCCTGCAGACACAATGAAAGAAATATCTGCAGGATTCGGCACCTGAATGGGAAACAGACAAGGGAAATGTGGTCAAATGTCAGCGGGACTCTTTCTAGGTCACAACTTGTAGGATTCATTCAGAGAGCCACTGACATATCTAGTGAATTTAATCAGAAGCTGTAAGGACAGAAAGGGGATATTGTCAGTGTGTGATATAACTGGATCTTCAAAATTACACAGAATTTTGACATGAAGAGGAAAAACATGTTTACTTCCATCAGTGTTTCACTCTTACTGACATCCTTCATCACCAGAAACATGCAGAAAGCTTTAACTCTGTGTTCTGAGAGGATGGCAGCCTTCATCTGTTTTGTGGTTTTAAAGCAATGAAACACATAGTGTTCAGTGTAAATATACTGTGAAAAATACAGCTGTGAAATTTAATGTGATAATGATTCATTGGTGTTGTAATGCTCTGTGTAGCATCTTAAAGAGCGTCTGCTCTCAGCAGTGACAACACGGGCCCTGGTTCTTTTCTTAAAGACATGTTTGCAAACTAAAAGTGACTTTCAATTTGGAAAACTTTCCATCATCCCTTTATAGCTCCCTACAAAGCTTCCTACTGGCAAACAAGAGTTTTACCATTTTCTATACTCAGCCTAACACCATCCCTTCACCTAATAATGTCTCCTGGATTCTCCTACTCTCACTAATAATTTAAAACGCTCTCAAAACTTTGCGTGCTGCACAACTCCCGGTGGGTGTGATGGACACCTCTCCAACACTCGGCAGCAGACGGCTGTGCTGTTTGCACAAGATTCTCCATGAAAAATAGATGAGAATTAAGTTCTCATCTCTACAGGCAAGGCCTTTTGTCTTCACCCGACTGTTTGCTCAGCATCCAATACTTGTCTCTGCGTGAAAATACAATCTCACTGAGAAGATCCTTGGCTTTCTGTGAATGAGTGTGTGTGTGTATGTGTGTATGTGCTGCAAAGGAACCGGCAGGTTTTCTTAACAGGCGTGAGAAAAAAAACAACCACCAAAGCTTCATGGATTTTTATGTGCACACACCAGAGTACAGTTGCCTCCAGTTGCGGATGAGCATGTATAATTCATGCACACACATGCACATGTCGATGCATTCACACTGGTACACACAACACACTCATCACATTCCAACTACACTACAAACCGAGAGGTGCAAAATCTGCTTCTCGAATCATTTGGGATTTGAGCAGCTCTCTCCAGACGAGAGAATGTCCTTTGTTTCCGAGACAGAGAGCTAAACCCTGAGCTGAAATCCCATGCAGCCCGCATTCTCATCCCCAGGTTGGTGAGATAATTGGTACAGTATTTCTTATATGTGTTTGTATATAAATATATTTGCCTGCTGTTGAATGCGCCGGCTTCATATTTCTCTCCATTGAAATCAGGATTATCCTTCCTGTGCTAAACTCAAGTTTCTTTGCATACCTACATGAGTAGTGTTCTGCAGATAATGACATGCATAAAGAGGCGGTTCATCCAAAATGCTGCAGAGGTGTTTGTTGATAGGTTTTATCAGCTTGACTAAATCCTGTATTGTGGAGAAAGCTGCAGGGGAGTGGATAAATCAGTTTAGAAAAGCTAAAGAAAACAGACAGTTTCTCTTTAAAATGTTATCATTTGCAACAAAGCTGTCTTTTTACCTTTGGCGGCACATTACAAACAACAATCTGTTGCCACATTATAGCATATTGTTACCATGTGTCATATGTTGAGACAACATGTATGCATTTCACCCCAGACAGACACGCAATAATAAGACCCTCCTGAGTCAATATGTTTTTCTCATTATGTCTTGTTTTGGGTGAACCATCCCTTTAAGCCCCTTGTTTATTGTGTGCCAGAGCATCAGAGCTCTACCAGGCGTCAATCACAGTGTAGGTATTTAAAGAAGTCGGCGGCAGCAGATGGCTCACCTCATAATGAGGACACAAACACAGGAACGAGTTTGTGGGTTTCATATTTTACCCCCGCCCCCCCTCCCCCTGGCTTTTCTTTTTTTTATTTTCATAGTTAACCAAATTAGATTGGGGAATGTGTTGCTTCTAGATACATGATTATTATCTGGGATTTGGCTCTGCCGATGTGAAAAGGATGGGGTGTTGTGGTTGTTGACCATGGAAATGTGGTTTTTGGCATTGCAGTGCTTGACAATGGCCTTAATCCAGTGTTTTAACCTGTGCCTTAATGTGAAAACACAATAACACTGTGTGGGAGCTGAGTGAAATCCGATCTTGTGTACAAGGGAAACAAGTTTTGCTAACACAGTGTTGTTGCCTTTTCTGAGGGTTTATACACAGGTTGAGGCCATTGTAAAGCGTATTTGGATACTGTGCAGCTCAGTGGATCTAGTCATTCTGTGTTGTACATCTAAACACTCCTGCTGAGGACAGGAGAGGAATAGTAAACAGATGCTATTCCAGTGCCTTTCCCTTTGGTGCCCTTTGTTCTTTTTCTCCTTGCAGTTAAAAGGAAGTCACATTCACTCCTTTTTCTCATCCTCTTCTTACCCCTGACGACAATTTCAAAGCACAGAGACACAGAGAGGAAAGAAAGGAAAGAAAATGAGATCAGGACATGGAGGGATCAGATGGAAAGGGAAAGACAGAGGGACAGATGAGGAGACGGAGATGGAGAGCGTGAGCTTGAGAAAATGAATGTAGGGGAAGGATACAGAGAGAAAAGTGGGGGGTAGGCCTCAAGGCGGCTGACAGGGCCAACAACTAATCAGGATGAGAGGCAGGGGCGTCGCTTTGATGCCGCCGGTAAGTGGAACACAGAAGAAGACCTGTCGTATCCCCACAGAGACAAGCACAATACGGGCTTGTCAATAGATGAGGAAGATGAGGATGAGGGGGAGCAGGAGAATGGGACTTTGCTTTTTAATGTGACATCTGTGCAAGCTAATCTCTCTGATGTGTATCCTCCTGCTTGGATGAGATACAACTTATCCTTCTTTATTTATTTTCTCTCCTAACTGTTTAAAAACACAGATGGAGCGACTGCCTCTACGCCGCCATAACTCTGGAGGGAGTTCAGTCTAACTTAACTCTGTCACAGTTGTGTTTAGTGGATAAACGAGCACAAAACAGAAGGAGAGCAGATTCTGTGAAACCTGCAGTTCTGTAAAACATCCTAAACAGTGATGCTGCTTGTGACTATTTAAGGATAAATTGACATTCACTGTTAAAGGGACAGATCACCCAGAAATCAAAACACATATTACGTCTTACCTGCAGTGGTATTGATCAAGCTGGACTGCTGGTGTCAGTTGCAGAGTGCTGGCAATATCGGCCATAGAGACTTCTGACTTCTCTCCAATATAATGGAAGTAGATGGCTCTCAAATTCAACAGCAATGTCTCTTTCCAGAAATCATGACCCACTTAGTAAAGATAATCCACAGACCTTGTTGTGAGCAGTTTCATGTAGGAACTATTTTCTTTCTGCTGAGCTACACCCACCAACTGTATCACCATGCAGTAGAAAATCAGAAGCACTTGACATCATGTATTGCTGACCACTTTATTAGGTACACCTCGTTACAATCAAGTGATCTGTTTGGCAGGTGAAGTTGGATAGAAAAAAAATAGTTCCTACATTAAACTGCTCACAACAGGGTCTGTGGATTATCTTGAGTAATCAGAGGCCTACGGAGCAGGATTTGTAGTTAGTGAGGTAACTTCAGGGTTAATTCTGGGTTTTCTGTACTGCGAAGCTGGTTCTCTTTTTACCGAGATTGAATCGCCATGGTAACTTATGATTAACAGCTAACCTGCTGCAGAGCAGGTTATGTTCAGAGTATCCAATTACAGCCTGTCAACACCCCAACCTCTGACCAATCCGTTCACTGAAGAAAAAAGTATCCATTGACAAAACAAGTCTCGGGTAAAAAAGACAAACCCATACTGTATATTGTTAAAGGTCAGTAGAATCGTTTCATTGTTCCAGGGCTCTCTATCCGCTGATTTTAAAACAGAGCTTCTGACAAATGGAGAGATTGTTTACAACAATAAACACATGATTTTAGAAGGATTTTTACTTATGCAAAGTTTACTTTAGTCCGCAGTGATCGCTGCCAGTGCTGCTGCTTTTACACTCTGATCCGTCACTACAGCTCAGAATCACATGAGACACCTGTGTGATGAGAACTAGGATGAAACAGATAATATTTTATCAGTAAAATAATCCACACACTGTTAACTGGCTCCCATTGTTATAAATGCCACATTCGGTCAGGTAGACCTCATCAGTCATTATCTAGGGTACTTTTTCACCCGTTACTTCAGTAGAAGAAACAGTCTTTAAATTGTTTTATTTGACATATTCATCATTAACTAACTAAACAGTAAAAAATAGTCAATGTGTCGATGTCACATAGGCCCATAGCTTACTGATACCTACACGTAATTTAAGTCTTGGCCAACAGTGGATCTTAATTTGAATGTTTCTACATTTACTGTCACAAGATTACAGAGTATTGTTTACATCCCATACCACTGCCATATTACTGTCTCACGGTCACAGACACTTTTGGTACTGTTTCATCTTATATGAAGCAGCCTCCTTCATTCATGGTTCTGATGATGTCACTTATAATGAACACACCTGCTTCTTTCACATGAACATGCTCGTGGCTGGATAGGAAAACCCAGAGTTGACTGAACTAGTTGTTAACCAGCTTTGTAGTACCAGTTATCCAGACAGCCAATGTGATGGGTTAGTCAAACCAGATAATGAAAAGATATCCTGGGTAAGCTGAACTGGCTTCGTAGTACTGGCCTCAGGTCATGATTTCTGGTAAGACACAGTTTGACAGTTTTTCAAATGTATTTTACTTATTTATTTATTTTTTAAAACACTACAAGCTGCATGCCATCCACTTCCATTATATTGGAGCCAAGGCAGATAAATCTATGGCTGACACCTCCAACACTTGACAAGTCATGCCAAAACAATCTGTTAATAAGTGGCATACAGGTAAGAAGAAAAATATGTACTTTTGATTTTGGGCACAGCAGAACAGCACATCTGTTGTTGGTTCAACCTATTGTGTTATTAATTCTGTGCCGTTTGAAAGCAGACTATATCTGTTGGAAATTCTCATCTAAAGCAGTTTATGTAAAATTGTTTATATCAACCACTGACTGAACAAAATTGAGCTCCATCCACTGTTATGGATGTATTCCACTAATACGCACTGATGACGGCAGTTTTTCTAATAATGAGATCAAAATATTTGTGGTATGGACGTTGCATGACAAGGATCTTTTATTCATTCATTTATCAATCACATATTTACAGTATGTGTTAAACTGACAGCTGTTATGCAAAGTTTTTAATTAAGTGTTTTCTCTGTCCAGTTTCATCACCAAGGAGATTCCGTGCCAAAGTCCTGAGCCCCACTAAGCTGCATGTGTCATGGAAAGAGCCAAAAGGACAGTTTGAAAGCTACAAGGTCATTTACACCACACAGCCAGGTAAGATCCAGGTCCTGAAAACACTGGAGTCTGTATTTCAGACAGTTTGCTTTACTGACACTTTTAGAATAACTCTTTCACCTGAACCGTAGAGGGAGTTGTTTCATTCCAGACTGTCTGTTTTGTTTTGAGAGTTCTCCAAAAGAAAACTGATTTAGTTGTAATTCTGTGGACTGATTTGAAGTGTTCTGTAAAACAATTTGATAGAGTTGGGTCAATTTCTGGTTTTGTGTCCGAGCTTAAATCAGTTTGATTTTAAGCAAACCAGCAGAACCAGCATTTGTCACTGGAACATGTTATAACTGCATCAGCATCCTGCGCTGACAGTGCAGTGTGAAACAAAATACATTTCTGTATAACATACAGACTGCAGACATTTAAATATGTTTTGAAATCGGGACAGAGCTATGACTACATAAACCATGTAGGCCTATTAGTTACATCTTCTTTTGTTGTTTTTCAGCCGATTTTCTAGCCCATATATTTGGCATTACCCTGTGCAAACCTACAGTATAGGGTAGGCTGCAATAATACAATACATTTCCTCTCTGTAGCCTATATTTCTAAATTTTTCTGTATCATGATGTTATTTCTGGCCTAAATGATTCACGTTTTGTTTTAACAGGCACAGTAACTTTTTTACAGATACCGTGTTTTGTTTTTCTCAGTCGGCTATTGAAAAAAGAACCTACCACGTCACATCTGTATTGCAGTGAATTGTGGGAAATTCAATCAGTGAAATGTGCACCTCAAGCAGACTCCCTGGAATTATGCAGAAAGTCTGCTTAAAGCCCCTTGTTGTCTGGTTGAATTGTGGATTTGGACAGCCCTAAGCACTCCCTGACTTCCCGGGAATGCGCCCCAAAATCTGCGAGTCTGCAAGTGCGGTGAAGTGCGGACATTTGGATTCAGCCTTTGTCTCAGTCTGATCTCGAGTGCACAACTGATAGCTGGTTTGATTATGTAACAAAAGGGCATATTTAATGCACTCAGTGCGGACAGAGAGCTCTGATGTTACACCATGCAACATGATCAGACACTTGTTTGCAGTTCGGACACAGTGTTATTATGTTCCACTCAGGAGTGGCTGCTGAGTCAAATCGGACATTTGGTCAAATTTGGTTCACCGGTCCGGTCCGGTGTTAGGCTTAATGTCAAGCTCCCAAAATACAGAAAAACTAAATTGAACAGGAGGCAGAGTTTTCCTCAAAATTTAAATGTGACCTATTTGGCAAATCTAAATGAGGTGTTTGTTTAATGAGAGTTAATGAGAGCAAAAGTGAAAATCATGTTTTACATTCATCATCATACATCATTCATAATAAACAAGCTGCAAATAATTAGAACAGAAAATTAAACCCAAAGACAAAACTGTTTGGTTTCAGACTTGTGTGCTGTCTAAATCAGTGTGTAAGGGATAACGTTAGTGGTGGTGGATGAGAGACTGTGGACCGAGCATATTGAATATCACTGTCTACATGTTAACATGTTAATGCTTGCTGAACACATGTTTTGATTAAGTATTAGCCTTTTACTCGCTAAGGTTTAATTGCACTTAGAGTAACAAGCGTACTTGCCATCAACACAAGTAGTTTTCGAGTTATCTTCACTTCATTTCCACCTCTGCCTCTCTGCTGTTCACTGTTTACCATGTCATGTGGGTGTTAGATGTTTGTGTATGTACGTGGAGGAGGTCAGCCCCGGCACAGAGCACATGGTAGAGGCTGCAGGGTGATAATGAATTAAACAAAATGTGTAAAAGTACCGATAAAAGAACTGATAACATCAGAGCTTATCAATACTATGGTCTTTGATAATTTAGCCCCAGGGCTAATTTAGTACTGGGTTTGGGTACCTATCCCTACAAGGGATTAACCTGTACAGTCATGTCTGGTGTTCAGACACAGTTAGCCATATTCACACCTGGAAGCTGAGCAGTACAACCTCTGATGGATTGTTTTTCTAGTGCCTCACTCAAAGGCTCCTCAGCAGTGATTGCCACAGGATAATGCATCATTAAAGAAGAGCCTCCATCAGTACTTGTTGTTAGAAGACGACATTAAGGGACGTCTTAAAACAGTTCCTGTCTGTTCACAAATTATATTGATGATATGGTGTTTGTCTTTTGCTGGTGGGACAAAAATTCTAGTTATGCAGAGATGAGCACAGTAGCTGAACCTCTTCCCCTGAGGGAGAACAAATCAACTTTTTTTATGTGGGTTTCACCTGCATGCTGGTTCATAATTCACTCTGTAGAGAAAGAGACACGTAACCACACACAGCATCTGATATAACTGATACAGGGGCTGTTCAGGAGCCCACTGTGAAAACCTGTGGTTCATTGCAACAGACACATTTGGATTTATTGATGAAAGCTTCAACAAGTTTGCTTTCCACAAGTTTGTGAAAATACTTGAGCATATTTGAGTCTGGAGTTGTGAATGGGCATAAAAGTTATTGTGTAAGGATTCCCTTCAGGTGTCATTTCAAGTGGGGTTGGGAGTCGATGAGTGAAGAGTGCTTCCCCAAGCTCGATTTCATGTCAATCAATGAGGGTATGAGACTAAATATTAGAACCATCTCTCAGTATGAGCCGCTACAGTTTATTGAACACTATAATCTTCATGAAGGAAGGATTTATTTGGAGGGCTAGCCTGCATATGCTTTAGCCAGGTGTACGTAATAAACAGGTAAACTGACACCACAACTCCTGATAGGCTTGCACCAACACTGTCAGTCTCAACAGCAGTGCAGAAGGTCAAATGCATCACCTCACTGACTTCAGCCACATAGAAACTGATTTATGGTGGGCTGCTGTTCTCTTTGTCTGTGTTCTTCACAGCATAGACATTATATTGGATTTATTGCTCTTCTATTGACTGGAATCATACTTACATAATGAGGTATGAGGTATATATATGTTAGTTTGAAATCAGGCCAAGTTGTTAATATAACATCGAGTAAAAAAACAGGTGCCCTGCAGATGTTTATGGATGTGAGGTAAAGCCACATTCCAAGTCCTCATTGTGTATTATATTGTAATTATATTGTGAAGAGTTTATGAATTACATCATGTAACATCAGGGAAGCTGTTACTGAATGTTATGAAACAATAAGATAGATTATATTTTCCCAAGGTGGGGAAATTTTGCTTGAGCAATAGTAGATAGTAAATTTTATTTTGAATTACGACTTCAGCTTCCAACTATTATGAAAACAAGATAACCAAGATAAAAAATGTATAGTGATGCATTCCGTTTCACAACGATGCTCTCTTTTTGTCTTGTGTAAAAGATCCAGCGCACCTCTTTCCTTTACAGTGGTGCCCTCAGTGTTGCCAGCTTGGAAACTCACTTCCTCACTAGATTTGACGACTTATCAGACCTTCTAGTGACTTTATTAAGAATAACCCTCTGCCACCATGACTGCTGCAGTTACAGCCCATTGAGCTCTTGTTAGGAGGCAGAGCTCTCAGGATTGCATTTTACGACAGCATCACCTGAAGGTGTGGATTAGTGGAACGAGACAAAAGCAGACTGGAAGGCGAGTCCTTCTCCCGGCATCAATCCGGCAGCCTAACAGTGCAAATCGGACCATGCCAAGGTTATAACTAATGCTATAGAGTGTTGATTAGTAGGGCTGCCATCAACTAAGAATTTTCCAAGTCGACCAATTGTCATCATTTAGGGCCATTAGTCGACTAGTCACCTGCATGTTTAAGATATAAATTTAGTTATTAAACTATATATTTTGGGTGGGGCAGCACAATGGTTTGAGTTGAAGGCCTGTGAAAGAATACTATCAGTAACATTGTCAACACTCTGCTACATTACAGAGAAATACAAAACCATACTAATGAACCTTCATTAATATAGGCCTATATTTTATCTACAAGTGCACGCCTGTTAATGATGCTGTCTGCAAAGCAGTAATGAATGTGCTAAGTGGCTAATGGGCATGTAGCTACTTCCATGTTTCAGATGATACGTCATGTTTGTAGTCGACGAATGAAGATGAGTTTACATATCACCTTGGGTTTGTCCTTCACCTTCTCAAAATGATCCCACACTTTGGATTTCCTGCCCAACATGTTATTAACTAGCCTGTGGAATAACCACAGGTACCAGCCCTGGAAATTAGGGGCTGTACACATGCAGTGTCTTTAACCGCCTGGAAAACATGACGTCAGGTGCTGGGTGCTACTCCTGTGCCTTTTTTGTGCCACTTTTCAAGAGCGCTGCGACAGGTTTCATCTTAGGTTATCAAGCATTGTATAGCCTATTTACCTGAAATCCTGAGTGCAGAGCTGATCTTCTTCCAGGTGCTGTTTATAAGTGTGTAGGCCTGTCGACTGTGGGACAGATGTAAAGCTCTGGGTAGCCCTGCACGAAAATGATCAACTTTCCATATTTATCAGACTGAATATTTACAGAAGAAGGGAAAGATATCTGTTGGCTGTGATTGGTTTGTAACGTGACTCCTGTCTGACTGCTGAGCGGGGCCTCTTTCTGTGTCTGTCCTTTCAAATTAAAAGTCCCACACGGTCCAGTCATATAGATTTTGATTTGTTTTTACAAGGCACAGCTGCTCATTGAGTTTCATGTTTGTTTGTTTGTTTGTTTGTTTGTTTTTCTGCAACTAAGCGACCAATGAAATCTGTCTGACTAATGACCTTTCTGGTTGACTGATGTTTGGTCGACTATGGGGCAGCCCTACTTCACAGTCTTTCAACATGGCGTCTCGATCACTAGGACGAAAGGGTCAAAATGTTTCTATGTATGATTGAGATGTTCAACATAAAGACAGATACCCAGGCCCCAACAGGTAGCAGCTGAGAGAGGGCTATGGATGCTGTAAATATTACTAGTGTGGGTGCATGATGTTTTACCACCAACTGTTGAACATAAAAATGCTCAGTGGGCTTTGACAAGCATTCATTCATGTACCTATTGTTTGTATTTTATTTTCATTTCTATAAAATTACTGGTGTGGTATGTGGTCTAACTTCACACTCAGTTTCACTTCACAGCACTGACAAATACACGGCAACTCTTCCTCTCACGATTTAGGTTAATTTTAGGTGTTACTCATTAGCATAAAGAAGTTAAAAATGGATACAGAGAGAAGAAACAGAGAAGATAAATCACAGATGATACACACAGCGTGTGTGTTTGTGCACGCAAAACTTGGAGAAAGGGTGTGTTGTTGTTGTATGTATTGCAGTCAGAGAAAATAGATGCAAGGGCATGAGTTGCTGTAAAAATTTATTAGTGTTCTTCAGTATTTTAAAGTTATGACGAAATGTTTCAATGATTTTTTTCCTTCCTTCTTTATTGCAGTGAGAAAAGGTGCAGCTGCATGTACTGCTGTAAAAACTGTCCTCTCCCTTGTTACTGTTATGACGGAAAGCTTCAAGAATTCATTTTGTTAAGGACTTGAGTTATAGCACAGTTAAAAAGATTCCCAAAGTTAGGTGTGAGGCCCAGTAGGGGTCCCTTAGTGGGTTTGTGGAGATTTGGTTAAATTTTACTTTTATTTCAGTTGCGAGACACCAGACACTCATGCAATTAAGAAAGATTATACTGTATAAGAAAGATGAGTTACGACTGTTCTGATAGGTTTACATATAGTATGAGTTGTACTTCACTGAGACAGGAAGGAATAATTTGTCCCCATTTTTTCAGCCTTGTCTGCAGTTGAAGTAACTTTTAAATTCCATAATATATCATAACTAATTTCTGATAATCAGGGCTGTTTCAAGACACTCTGGGGGCCCCAGGCAAGAGGCACCTTGGAGGCCCCCTGGCATCTGTGACCCCCGTTCAACCCACAACTGGCAGGATTCGCCTTTCCTTTCTGCTGCTGGTTGAAATCTGTCCTCACACAGCTTGCTCCTGAATGATTTGTTTTGCTTGCGCAAAACTATTTTTTTTATATTTTTATTACATGTAAAAAGAAAGACATAATAACTTTCACTGCTTAAAGATACTCAATAGCTAATATAATAATACAAACCACTGCAGCAGCATATTGAGTGCCAGGTGGCCAGCGCGCGCTGTTATTGGACGCCGCATGGACACTCACCCTCTTGCAATTGGACTTTGACCACAGTAGTGGTACCGTGAGGTACCGTAGTACTACGGTACTCCAACAATGCTAGCGCGGGTGGCAACCAATCATGCGGGACATGGTCTCAATTTGCAATCCTATTTGTTCTTTTTAAATTAATATATTTTCTAAAAAGCAATTATTTAGAAAGGAAAAAGAACGGATAAGACTACTGATAAAGTACGAAATCAATAAGGAGTATTTATAAGAGTAGCAGTATCGATAAAATCTTAACGATACCCATTCCTATTCCTAACTTAGCCTGACTTTTTTAGTAAGGACACCTAGCTTAGGAGGGATTGAGGAAAATTCTCAGAGCAACTCTGAGCAAGGATGGGACAGAAACTTTTATCTTAGTGAGGTGGTATGGTTGACCTGTCCTGAGGTGTGACACATTCTTTTAACAGACGTGATTGGTTGTCACAGACACGTCCTGTATTGAGCCTGCAAGGTGTGGACACCCAGTGGAAGTGAAATGAACTACATCACAATATGAGACTGTAAAAGTGTTGTCATTGTTTGATCACTGCTGATGTAAGGTTGAGACAGACAAATGTAATCACTGCTGCACTGTTGCATTTTTCCAGTTGCCAAATAAATTAGAGTTATGATCACACTAAATTCTGGAGTTCTTGCGTGGGAGATCTGTGTATATCCCCAATGAGATCACCTGCAGGATCTCATCGGTAACATTTCATCATCTGCTCTCATTCAGTAATTTGAGAATATTTCTCCCATCTCTTTGTCTCTCTGCCATTTTCCACTGCTTAAAAAACACTTAAGCCTCCCAAAAGGGGGTCATCCCTATGTTTCCCGGGTTCTATGTTTCCCGGGTTCTATGTTCCCTGCTTACCACCCAGAAAGGTTCTATGTTTCCCGGGTTCTATGTTCCCCGCTCAACCAAATAGGGTTCTATGTTTCCCGCTTACTAAAAAAAAAGGTTCTATGTTCCCCGCTTATCCAAATAACCCGAGAAACATAGAACCTTTTTTGCAGGGTTAAGTGGGGAACATAGAACCCGGGAAACAGATACACTCCCAAAAAAGCCCTCCTCCTTACTCGTTTCTTAGAAAATGTCATAATTCTGAGAATTGTCTTAGAATGTTGGCATGAGGAGCAGCTCTTTGTACTAGGAAACTTTATGAATACAGCCTCTGGTCCCTGAAGCTACACATCAACTTATTTCTAATATCCATGTATTGTAGGTATGAGGGGAAAAAATCGGTACTACATAATATGGTGATATGATATTTTGTGTGACGACATTGTATCGATAGCCTACATGCAGGGGCGTATAAAAGTGCAATAAAAGTGATTATCGCAATATATTGTATCGCACAGCTCAGCATGTGACAATATCGCAATATTATCTTATCGTGACCTAAGTATTGTGATAATATCATATCATGAGTCCTCTGATGATTCCCACCCCAATGTATTGAATTTGTGAATGAATGTGAGCAAACAGGTTTTTGAAATCCATAAGGAAAAAGTCTATTATCTTTGATTGCCTATCTCAATTTTTTTTTTTTTTTTTTAAGATCAGTTTGTGGATTTCTTCTCTTTCGATGTTGTAAAGCTTTATACTGTATATTACTGCCACCATCTGTCCTCATGCACTGGTGCCCTCAGCCTAGGCTAAAATTCAAAATTGTACCCCTCCTTTTACATGTGCATGAGTATTTACACATATTTTGGCAGAAGACAACATAGAAACAATAAAGAGATATGTATCAGTGACCTCAGCATCACTAGTGGTCAAAAAACTACACACACATACTCATTTACATTACCAAGCGGGGACAACTTCCGCCTCTCTGCTCCAACACTGACTGACAGCTGACTCCACTCATTCACCCTCACCACTGCCCCAGGGCCGCTACAATATGCTATCTACAGAGATAGCACTGGCGATCTGAACCGGTCAGTGTCGAAAAAAAGCACTTTTATACGGGACGCATTTGCCCCCATTACCGTTTTGGCTTGTTTCGCAGCTCAATACTGAACCAATTTTAGAACGAGTGGTACCCATGAATCATACGCACACCTAGACATGGGGAAATAGAGCCCAGGTTGAAAAATACCGAAGCTGTCCTTTAAGGGACATGTTTCAGGTACAGCTTTGATCAGGTCTAAAAAGTCAGGCCCAAAGCTACGTGAACCCGCCTAGTTTCTGTCCATGCCCAATCTGAGCCTGAAGCACAGCAGCAGTAGCTTGTACCTTATCTTGTAATAAATATTTTAATATTAGGAATATTAAAACATTTATTGCAAGCTGGCAAGGGCTGACGTGTTTCCTCACATTACTTCTCCTTCTTCTCTTCCTTCTGTTAATTAAAGGACTGTTGTCAGCTCTGTGTCTTGCGCACCATAGATTTGGCAGAATGGGCTGTGCCCCTTGGTGTGACTCTGTCTTTGAGTTTGCACGGCGGTCCACACTACTGCAGCAGGCAGATGATGGTCACAACCCTTGGCTACATGTCACGCACATCTCTCCTGCTGCTGGGGAAGCAAAGGCAAACACTGCCAACCAAGTTGCCTTGTAGCCCTTTGCTCTCTCTTTTGTTTGGTTTCCCTCCCATCCAATGCATCTCTTGCCATTTGTACACAAGAGCTGCCAGTTTTAAGCATCTCGTGTCCAGTGTACTGGAGTTTGTGTACTGTATGTGAACAAATGACCCCCTAATTATAATGTTTTGTTAGTTTAAATCTAATTCTAAATCTCAACAGTGTCATTAGTTGTAATGGGCTGATGGCAACACAGCTTGTACATTATTCATGACATTACACAGACTATAAAAAACATGGGGGAATTGGCATGAACCCAGTGCGAATGAAGCCCGAGGGGATTTCGTAAAATAACAGCCAGCCGGGTTCAGGCCCATTTGTGTTTGGGCAGAGAATCAAAGCTCTAGTTTCAGGTGTCTCAGCCCAGTGTTATCATCACTACTCACTACCACTGCCAAACTGTAAGTGAGATATGGAAGTTATGTTTGTTGGTCCTTAGCTCTCAGCCTTGAACTTGTTCAGTCAGTAGAACTGAACAGCGACTGTTGATTTCTGTGCTGTTGTTTACTGGGTGTTTCGAGGTAGTTTATGGATATCCCAAAATGATATCAGGTGGGTAGGAAAAAAGGCAGAAACAATCTCAGTAGAAACATGCGCCCACATACTGAATATATGCTCCCAAAAAGATCATTTATTAGGTTCAATACTAATGTTTTGGCATCAGGTAATATTCAGTATGTGACCACAATGGTCCACATGTGGACTGATTCAACCAGGCTGTAAATTTCAAGGGCGAGCCCATCAATTATGTCAATGAGCTCACATTAAATTATTAACAATATTTACAAGACAAAACTCAAATAAATAGCAGTGAATCACTGAGGTGCGATCTAATGCTTAACCTCCTGCAAGAAAGATCAACTCAGTAGTTATGTTGCTAGTAAAAACAAATAATATAGGCCAGTAGACAACTTGTTTCAACAGTTGAGATAGACAAGTTTAAACAAAGATACAAAGACCAATCACTGTTCATGTCTTCAGATTCCATGAGTCACACCTGGGTTGAATCAAGTGAAGTCCATGTGGAATATTGCCTGTTGAAGACGAATAATGTTGAAACGTTGTTAATGTACGTAAAAAAAACCCATATTTTTTAGATCTTTTGAGACTGTGTCAGACTGGAAACCTAACACTTTGCCAGAGATAAACTCACCCACTTCATATTTTTATTTACCTCTACCCTGCTGGATGCACCAATTCATTGTAGCCTGAAGTTTGAAGGTGAAGTCAACCTCTGCCACTAGTGCTGCTGTCAGCCAGCGGCGGTGTAAACCTGTAGCTTTTGGTATGGGTTGGCCGTCTGTTTGATCAAAGTAATGGAGAAAATGTCAGATAAGATGCAGTAAGCACAGGCAGCCATCCCCTGACACCGCAGGGGAGAGTCGAATGGATGGAGGGAATGACACAGGAATATAAAAAGAGGGAGATGCTAGAGGGCAGGATGAAGGATGGAGCAGGAGAGACATGGAGAGAGAGTAAATGGAAGGATGGATGTTGAGTATAGATAAATAAAAGGTAAAGCAGCAGGACAGTAAATCCAGAGAAAATCCGGTCATCTGCGGCTTCTGTCAAAAAGCAAAAACTTGTTGGTCTTTTCTGATTTCTAAGTTGTAGTTTGCTACGGTGTTCTGATACAGTATGCAGAGTTCCTTTTAACCATTGCAAACCTCTTTTGTCACATGATGTGAATGCTTTCCAGTTCAACAGTAGCAAGTACTGTCGCCTCCCGTGTGCTAGAAAACTTTAGTGCCTTTTTCATATTCTTTCAGGTGTCCAAATCATTTTGACATTTTCACCAAAGCACGATGGCCTCATTTCTGAGACATGCCTACACAGCTCGCTTTGCAACATGTTGCCTTTGGGTAATGCTGCGTTTTGAAGAAAATGAGAAAAAAAAAAATCTGATTTCAGAAAGTAACTGGAAGTGCATGGATGGCTGCGTGCCTTCTGGGCCAAGTGAGGGAGGTGAATGACGGGGACGATCATCTTCTCACTGTAGGCCGCTGGTATCAGTGTACAGTAAGGGTAATGAAGGTGGAGAAGCAGTGACAGAGCGGTAGTTAATTTTCTTAAACAGCAGGGAGTTTTTGTGGAGCTCTGCTGGATGGTTTCATTCAGCATGTCTTTTCCTGGTTTAAGTCAGCACATGACTCAGACTCTGTAATATTTGAAACATATACAGACAGATGCAACACATGCACATTATTGCTACTGCTAGAGTGTGAAGACTAGTTGATTATGATGTAATGTAACTGCATGGTATCAATTTCTATTTGAAAGAAAATGCCTTAATTGTAGATTTTCTTTTGTCTTTTAGGAGTTTCAGGAACCAATTACTGCCATAAAAGGTGCATTAGCATATTTTCTGTGCTATCAGTTATTTTGCTGGAGCAGATGGTGGAAAGTTTTTTTTAATCAATCATTTTTACATAAAGAAATTTGGCTTTGATAGTTGAAAATTTAAGAAGATTTATTGATCCCAACTGTTGTGCAGTAAAAGTAAAATAACTGAGCAGGAGGCAAAATGACAAATTGAATTTTATTACACAGAAAAAGCAAAGAAGGAATCAGAGCTTTCTTCATCACAAACTCTCAAACTCATTTGCATGTGCAGCTCTGGTGATCTTGGACTTCCCAGTCGATATCTGTGGACATGATACACTCTCTCACAAAGCCAGGAAATAGAAACCTACGCTTCTCAGTCAATCTGTAAACTGCTGACTTCTGCCAAACCCTCTGCTGCTACGACAGCAAAGCACATTTGGCAGGATTAGATGTTCAAAACATATATTATATTTGATTTTTATTTACACTCCTTATTACAGTTTTCTTCATATTCCTGGTTTATATCTTTGTCCTTATTTGTGTTCCCTCTAGTCTCTGCTGCTGTGATAAGCTGTCGTCACCTCAGGCGTTAATAAAGTTAATCTTTCCTTTCCTCAGTTTGTGAAGCCAGAGGGCTTCGAAATGTTTGTTTTCTTTTCTTGTCAGTTTAAGTGATCATGTCACTTTCAAATTACTCAAGATGTTTTTCTCATATCTGGAAATAGTTTAAAGCTATTGAGAGTGCAGACAGGCGTGTAGTAGGTGTGTACACTTCATTTGTATAATGATAGTCTGGTATGGTGGTTTGAGAGACAGTTCAATAACTGAAGTTCATTAAAAGGTTACTTAGGTTTTCAGACAGATTGTGGGTAGTATGTGTGACCATAGTAAACTTCCCTCCATCTTACCAGTGCTTAGATCTCCTTAGATCTGCTCACCTCTCAGCAGTTCTTTGCTAGATGACGCATGTAGTTATGCATAGATACCATCCGCCACCCAGGCTTCCACCATGGACACTTTGATCGAACAGTAAAACGAGGCAGTGGTGATCAAATATAAACCGAGATTATGTCACTGCATTGCATATTTCTCGCCTAAAATGTTCTTTAGAAACATATTTTATTGCTCTCTTTAGCTGAAATAGTGAGAGATTATGAACCAGAAGTTGGCCGGAAAAACAGAGATCAAACAGTAAAACTCAACAGGGCTTATCAAATATACACTCACTGGCCACTTTATCAGGTACACCTTGCTAGTACCGTGTCGAATCAGCTCTTGCGGTCAGAACTGCCTTAATTCTTGCTGTCATAGATTGAACAAGGTGCTGGAAACATTCCTCAGAGATTTTGGTCCATATTGACATGATAGCATCACACAGTTGCTGCAGATTTGTCAGCTGCACATCCATGATGGGAATCACTCGTTCCACCACATCCCAAAGGTGCTCTGTTGGATTGAGATCTGGTGACTGTGGAGGCCATTGGAGTACAGTGAACTCATTGTCATGTTCAAGAAACCAGTTTGAGATGATTTGAGCTTTGTGACATGGTGCATTATCCTGCTGGAAGTAGCCATCAGAAGATGGGTACACTGTGGTCATAAAGGGATGGACACGGTCAGCAACAATACTCAGGTAGGCTGTGGTGTTTAAACCATGCTCAGTTGGTACTAAGGGGCCCAAAGTGTGCCAAGAAAATATCCCCCACACCATTACACCACCACCACCAGCCTGAACCGCTGATACAAGGCAGGATGGATCCATGCTTTCATGTTGTTTATGCCAAATTCTGACCCTACCATCTGAATGTCCCAGCAGAAATCCAGACTCAGCAGACCAGACAATGTTTTATCAATCTTCTATTGTCCAGTTTCAGTGAGCCTGTGTGAATTGTATAGCCTCAGTTTCCTGTTCTTAGCTGACAGAAGTGGCACCTGGTGTGGTCTTCTGCTGCTGTAGCCCATCTGCTTCAAGGTTCGACGTGTTGTTGGTTGAGAGATGGTCTTCTGCAGACCTCGGTTGTAACGAGTGGTTATTTGAGTTACTGCTGCCTTTCTATCATCTTGAACCAGTCTGGCCATTCTCCTCTGACCTCTGGCATCAACAAGGCATTTTCACCCAGAGAACTGCTGCTCACTGGATATTTTCTCTTTTTCAGACCATCCTCTGTAAACACTAGAGATGGTTGTGTGTGAAAATCCCGGTAGATCAGCAGTTTCTGAAATACTCAGACCAGCCTGTCTGGCACCAACAACCATGCCACGTTCAAAGTCGCTTAAATCATCTTTCTTCCCCATTCTGATGCTCAGTTTGAACTTCAGCAGGTTGTCCTGACCATGTCTACATGCCTAAATGCCACATGATTGGCTGATAAGCTATTTGCATTAATGAGCAGTTGAATAGGTGCACCTAATAAAGTGGTTGGTGAGTTTAAACTAAGACTCCGTTACTGCATTGCCTATTTCTCTCTCCAGATGTTTTCAGAAACACCTTCTGGTAGTTGTACATTTTCTACCTCTTGGAAATACCGAATGCCACAGTCCTTTTCCTCTGTTTTCGCTGGTCATTTAGCACCAATTTCCAAAGTGTTTGCATCTTTCTGCTGCATAGACAGCCCAGTTTTATTACAAGTGGTGAAATACTTCTTTAATGGCATTCTCCATAAAAAGTGTCTTCATCAGCAGCCATTTGCTTTGCTGAAGTGTCCTTGAACAAGACATTGAGCCCCAACTTGCTCACATGCCTGAATTAACTTAAATACCAAAGACAGAGTAAAGGACCCACATATAGCCTCTCAGAGCTCATTTAAAATCAAATACTTAAAATACACTTTGCAGCAGTATATTATGTGTGAGTGTGGCAGCTGTGGCTCTGCGAGTAGTCAGCAGGGCTGGCAGTTTGATCCTCAGCCCATTGGGTGTAAATGGTTGAATGAGAGACCAGGAGTTTTTGAAAAAAGCAGCATATAATTGCAGTTTATTCCATTCCATAGTAGTATTAACTCATATAAGCAGTTTTTAGCCACTGCCTCGTTGGCTAAAATCAATCTTTACCAAAAGAGCAGTTCACAGAACTGAGTTGCAAAAGCATTTGCGAGAGCCTTTTGGGGGTTTGTCGCAGTTCAGTGAAGGTACAGCAGACGATGATTCATGCACCTGCAGATGCATGTCTGCCCTCAGTGTGAGTCAGAAGTCAAACTATCTTGTGCTCCAAAAAATACATCATTCTAGGTTGTACCTGTATGCTTCTCTGTATGCCGAGAAATGGGATTTGGCACAAGCACATTTTGGATACGCCTGTGATGTGTGGAGTACGCTGAGTGCTCTGTAAGCTGGAAACTGGATAACCAAAAAAAAAAGATAGATTTTTATGGAGATTCTTGGAAAGTTATCAATTGGTCTTATCTGAAATTCAGTATAATTGTTTGCCTTAAGTCATCATCTGCTTATGTTGTATTATCTTTGTACTATGGATGGCCGCCCACCCATGACTTGCTTATGTTAACTTTATTGATGGGTTAGAATTGTTTTTGGTTCTTTGGTATAATGTGAGTTCTACTTTGTAACCTAAAGTAATTGTTTCTGTCACCTTTTCTTGTTTTCTCAGAATTTTGAGTTTACTTATTTCAAAGTGATGATACAGATGCTGTTTTCTTTTGTCTTGTCTTCCTCCTGTCATCCTTTTTTTTGCCTTCCCTTCACTGTTTTCTTTTCTTTTCCTTCCCATCCTGCTCCAGCTCTTATCAGTTGTCCATCACCTGTCCATATAGTCTGCCTCTCTCCTTTTGTGTTGTATTGAGCTGTGTGTTGCTGTTCCAGGCCAGCAGAGTTTAAGTGCATGCCAGGTGTTCAAAAAAACTTCTTCCTAAAATACAAGTCCACAGTCCATTGTGTGGATGTCTCTCAGATTTATATTTCCACATAACACAAATTTGTAACATTTTACCTGCAGTGGGTACCTACAATGCTCATCTTCAGGTTCATGCTTGTATTTCGTGTTTCCATTAGAACATATCTACATGCTTTAGGTTCAAAAAACAGTTTATTTTCTTCATACTGTCTGTGCTGGAACATCTGTATTCACCCTCTGTCTGAAACACTTTGTTTTCACACCCCTTCCTAAAAAAGCCCAGTCTGCTCTGATGGTCAGTGTATTCAGGTTCTCCATATCTTGGAGTTTCTGCACCATCATTGCAGCTGAGGAATGACTTTAAATGCCAATTCACAGTTTCGGTGTATCTCTTAGCATTCAGATGCCTTTACTCTTAGCATTTAGATTTTAGCATTCAGGATGTGTGTCCGCATGGTGTTTTTCTTTGGCAGAGTGGTGGCATGGCACTTGGAGCACTTCATCAAAAGTGTTCCCAGCGTTTTCTTTAATGACACACTCCGCTTGGGTTTCTTGTTTCTATGATATTATCTCCACATTAATGTTAACTTGGTAGCAATCAGAGAGTTGACTACACAGTTAACAGCTACCTTTTAATGTGTAAGCTGGTAAAACCACAACACTCGCTGCCCTCCCACAGATGGGCTTTTCTGTCTTTGCTGTGGAAGTTGACGACTGACTTACTGCTCGGGATAGATAGTAGCTAAAGGTGAAACAGTGCCTTTCTTAAACATTCAGAGACTTTCAACTACCAGCTTTCGGTGTGGGAACTAAAAAACCAAAGCAATCTCAAAATATACACTAGGCACTCTAGGTGGCCGCATGCAGCCGCATATGCTCTCTCTTCAATGGGAACAATTGAAAAACAGACACTGGCACTCAGAAAAAAACATGCTAAGTGGACACAGGTCTGTGACAGAGCCTCAGACTGACAGAAATAAAGATATGGGTTTGTTTTACAGTCCTCACTGTTTGCATGTTCTCCCCATTAAAGTGATGATAAAATTTTCTTAGAAATTATTCCATTATGTGGCCAGGATTCAAATAAGAAACAGTTTCTCCTTTTCAATCTTCAGACTTGAGCTGCTGAGTGTTTTTGTTCTTCTCTTACTTTGGAACAGGTGGAGGGCAGAAGGAGGTTCAGGTATCGAAGCAGGATGCAAAGCTGCTCATCGAGGACTTTGACCCCTCTAAAGAATACAACTTTAAGATAATTGCTGTCAGTGGGGGACAGCAGAGCAAACCTCTTCAGGCCAAACATGAAGGTAAGAGACTTTCACAGACAGCCAAATCTTCAGCCCTCAGTCATACGACTCCCCTGATGACTGACTCTGAAGGCTGACACGAGCAGTGTTAGATTGATGCTGTCAGAAATAAATCACACATGACATAAAACTGCTGCTGAACTGATCACTATGTGACATCAGGCTGCGCTTCAGGCTCCAATCAGTGATGTCACAGTTGGTGTTTTCCATTAGCTATGATTGGCAGAATACCTGCTGTGACATCACTGATTGGGGTGTGGCCACCAGAGCAATAGCCTTGAAAGTTTGAACCTGTGGAGATCAACACAGCAGCAGTGGGTGATTCAGTGTCTCTGTGTTGTGCCTTAATTAATGCTGCTGACCTCCATTGTTTAGTGATGCCTCCGCTGTTTATTTGGCTAATGTGTGTGTGTGTTTGGTGGAAGATGGAGTGCAAGTTGAGCAAAGCAGGAAAGAATTCAAACAGCATCACAAACAACAGCACGCCTCAGCTCACTGCTGTGGTTGTGAATGCAAAAATATGCGCGGTGAGTTGTTTACTTTGTGTCAGTTGCTGACATTCAGCAACCTACAGATATTTACTTGTCATACTGTGCATCAAGAAAAAAATAAATACAACACAAAGACCTTTTAAACAGGATTTTTAATGCAGAAATCCACAGGAGTGTTGCCTTCATGTATCACATCAGGGTGGAAAAACCCTTTGACTCAGCATTTTTTCAGGATCATGCTGCTCTTCAAAACTGAAGAAATGGCATAAAATCACAGCTTTTTCACTTGCATTCCTGTGCTGTAAAGTGTTAATGAAAAACAATGTGGGCCCCTTTTAAATTATCTACTGCACATGCTCTAAAGGGCATGTCCGACTTCACTTTTGCTTGTTGTATTCTGTTCCTTAATTAATCATAGGTGTGTTCTTCATGTAACATTAAGTAAACAAATTAAAGTGTCATCTCTAGGGCTGCCCCCAACTAAGAATTTTTCTAGTCGACTAATAATCGTCATTTAGGGCCATTAGTAGACTAGTTGCCTGCATGTTTGCGATATTAATTTAGATATTAAATTTTATATTTTGTGTTGTGTGCTACATTACAGAGAAATACAAAACCGTACTAATGAACCTTCATTAATATAGGCCTATATTTTATCTACAAGTGCACGTCACACACTGAGCGAGCCGCCTGTTAATGACGCTGTCTGCAAAGCAGTAATGACTGTGCTAAGTGGCTAATGGGCATGTAGCTACTTTCATGCATTGAGGTTGCTAAGCAACCTTAACAAACACTGTATAGCCAATATACCTGAAATCCTGAGGGCAGAGCTGTACATGCATTGTAAACCTGCCTATATAAGCACATCTTTCTATCTGAATAATACTGTTTACATAGCAGGAAATGCTGCACTATTCTAACTTTAGAGCAGGTTTTTGATGGTCAAGGCGCAATCACTTTCTGCTGCCTCAAATTGCAACACGCCAACAAGGCGCCCATACCACACCTCATTTTAAGACCTACATGCCCATGGGTGCACAGATGGGCACAAGTACATTTGCTACTCACACAGCGTGGGTGCTGGCCGTGAAAATGACAACTGTGTTTCTCTAAAAAGAACAGTGACAGTGGCGCTGTGCTGTACGTTGCTTTGTGTCAGGTGTAAGATCAGGCCCTGTGTAACTGAACCCTGGCAGTCAAGCCAACTGAATAGCAGATCTTAATGGTGGGGTTCACTTGAGTGATTGATGGATCATAAAAAACAAATATTAAAGTGCAGGCGGTTTGGCCAAAATGAAATAAAATAATGAGAAGGTATTAAAAAAAAACATCAGTGTTGATTCACTGAGATCCTCAGGCTGATTGGGAGCTACAATTGAATCACACTGTGCCAAATTGATCAAAGTAAGGAAGTATTTGATGTTGTTTTTCAGTTGTTGCCACTTGGCCTGTTTCTTACATAAAGGCTTAAATACACTCATATTTTCTAATTTGTTGTTGAGTTTATTGTTATCCGTTCTCATTGATTCTATTCTTGGAATATCAGAAATATTTGGTTTTGCTTTTTTCTCCTCTCTTAAATAATTAATATGCACATAACTGCTTTTTGGTCTGTTCTGTTGCGTTTTGTGTTTTACTGGCAGATTTGTTGATGAAATGGAGTGATATGCATCATGGCCCTCATTTATGAAACAAATGCACGACATAAAACTGAGGCTACAATCGCACGTCCGGTCTTAACTTGTGTATGCAAGTTAGAGTCAGCAGGGTCTGGCGATTTAGCATAGTAAATCTGGCTGAGTTCTTAAAGTATATTCTAACTGACTTCTAAGTATTTGCAGCCACATATTGATCCCTAAAAAAATGAATAGTCACCACATGGATGTATGTTATCAGAGCTCGCAGTGACCCGAGCCGCCTGTTAATGACACTGTCAGCAAAGCAGTAATGATTGTGCTAAGTGGCTAATGGGCATGTAGTTACTTCCATGTTTCAGATGATACGTCATGTTTGTAGTCTGAAGATGAGTTTACATATCACCTTGGGTTTGTCCTTCACCTTCTCAAAATGATCCCACACTTTGGATTTCCTGCCTGACATGTTATTAACTAGCCTGTGGAATAACTGCAGGAACCAGCCCTGGAAATTAGGGACCTATGCATCCTTAATCACCTAGAAAACGGTGAGGTTTGGGCACTGGGTGCTACTCTTGTGCCTTTTCTGTGCCAGCTTTCAAGAGCGCAGGGGCAGGTTGCATCTGACAAGTATTGTATAGCCTATTTACCTGAAATCCTGAGTGCAGAGCTGATCTTCTTCCAGGTGCTGTTTATAAGTGTGCAGGCCTGTCGACTGTGGGACAGATGCTAACACTCTGGGTAGCCCTGCACAAAAATGATCAACTTTTCTGTAGGCTATATATCAGAATATTTACGGAAGAAGGGAAAGATATCTGTCGGCTGTGATTGGTTTGTAAC
This sequence comes from Epinephelus lanceolatus, assembly GCF_041903045.1. Lineage (NCBI taxonomy): Eukaryota > Metazoa > Chordata > Actinopteri > Perciformes > Serranidae > Epinephelus > Epinephelus lanceolatus. Next base: position 36,456,300 of record NC_135749.1, on the reverse strand, counting down.
GTGACTCCTGTCTGACTGCTGAGCGTGGCCTCTTCCTGTGTCTGTCCTTTCAAATTAAATTCCCAGATGGTCCAGTCATATAGGTTTTGATTTATATAGCGCAGCTCCTGATGGAGTTTCACATTTTTTTGTTTATTTTTTTTCCTGTGACTAAGCGACCAATGAAATCTTGCCAACTAACTCACTACTCGACTATTAGGGTGCAGCTCTGTTTTGAACTGTAAGCCATGTCTCCAAAGGAAAACTTTCAGTTTGTCTGTTTTATCTAATAAGATAAAGTTTTCAGTCTGTTCATCTCATTTTAGCCATTTTTGCAGCAGCAACAACTAAATGTACCTAGTGGACTAATAAAGCAATTGATTGTATTACTGTAGTAGGCTACCTAAAGTTTAATTTGTATTTGTAATGTTAATAATTTATGTAATAAAAAAAAGATATGTGGCACTGTGTGACAATATGATATTACCACTCAAAAATATTGCGATACTATGCTGTATCTATTTTTTCCTCCACCCCTAATATAGGCTAATATTATTGATGCCTGTAGGCTACAGGTTGGTACGCCTGTATATCATAAATCTATAAATTTAAATATTCTAAACTCGGGCAAACAGGGCAAACTGGTTAAATTGCTCTTGGGAAGTCAGTGCTTCCATTTCTAGAAGAAAAGTTTCTCCTCTTGACCGTATTACACCTCTTTATGTCATAAACTCTAGTGGCAAGGCCTCTAAACCCAGAATATTTTGGGGTGAGATTTGTAAATGAAGATTGTTTTCAGTTGCCATATTAATGACACCTGATCATTTCTACGCTGTGATTGGACAGATAAAACCGTTTCATGAATCATATGCAGACCCTATCAAAAGGTGATTTCTGCGCTTGGATCTGCACTGGTTTGTACATTTGATTGATAAATGAGGGCCACTGTGTTTCTCCTCTGTTTTCCCACCATTCATTAATGCAGATACTTGCATTGTGTGTTGTTTGTTCCAGCTCAACAATCGGCCGTTGAGATGGTTCAGTCTCAGAGGAGACAGGACAGCGGTGTCACCGAGGAGAACAACGAGATAACAGAAGGTAAGATCCTCAGCAGGCAAACAGAAAGCAAACCAGGTGAACAGAAACACCAACACGGGAAGGACTGATGCATCTGTCAGCATGAGTCTCTGGTCGTCTGGATTCAAGACCAAGAGCAGAGGAAAATTTTTGTAAAGGAGAAATGCCGTGTCAGGAAGATTGTCATTCTTAAAGAGCAACTACAAAAGGGAAAGTAAGAAAAGTGTCCTGTAACCAAGAACCAGTTTTTTTACAAATTGGAGAAGACTGCTGTACAGACTCTCTGTTCTCAGCTCATTTCTCCAAAATGCAGACAGCTTCTGTTTTTGTGAGGATTGCTTCCACACTGACACATAAAGCTATCATTTTTAGCACCATGACCTTTTTCAGACAGATTTTGACTGAGGAAAATAACGCAACACAAACAGGTAAGTAGAAGCTGAAGAGGCTGCAGAGTTTGTCACGGACGGCTGCATTCACTGCAGGTGTGGAACGAGTTTGATTCACAGCATAAATCAAAGACAGTTTGTCCTGTTCTCTCTGTCTCTTTTTGGAGAAACAGCCATTTTGTGATTTTTTTTTTACTGACCTCACTCCTTCAAAGATGGAAGAAGACCTGTGAATGTAATATTTCTGCAACCACCCAGCGATTACCATCGGCCCCATTCCAGAGAAAATGGAGGTGAAGGAAATGAGACAGTTTGAAAAAGAGAATTCAAGCAAGAGACTGCAACAATCAGGAAATGAATCAAGAGACAAGTGCAGTAAACAAGCCTATTATAATCTTGAAAGTGATTGTAAGGCCCACATGCTGAGGTGCACAATCAGACACTGCAAGGAAAAAAAACAGGAAACAAGGACAGGAGCAGGTGAGCCTTCATCTCTGAACTGTGTGTCTCTTTAATATTACAAACCACAGAAGCACTGGACTGCACTGGCAATCACAGTTTAGATTTATATCTCCACAAAATATCTCAAAGCTTTACAAAATGTTACATTTCAGTGTTTTGGTTTTGTACCATAACAGTGTTAATACAAGTTTTTGGACTGTGTATGTGTGTCTGGTGTGTTGCTGTGCTGTGTTGAAAGGTCTTTCCCATGTTTTGTTGCCCTGTGAATGTTTGTAGGAGTGGACAAAATATTGGAAACACTTCTGAATAGCAGCTTAAATCATATTTTCAGTTGCGTTTCTCTCTGTATGAAAACCAGAAACATTTTGTCGAAAATATCCTACTGCATAAACACAGTTAGTTTACCTGTCTGTGTTTTGTTAACAGAAACCTGATGTTGTGCCGTTGTTCCTTTGCAGCTTTTGAAAATGTGATGTGTCCCTTTGTGTGAGTGGTGTTGTGTTTTGAAGCCTTGAGATGGAGGAATGGTGTTAATGATGGTGCAGATGGGACTTCTGGCAGACGGTTAGCCGCCGCCTCAAACCCAAATTACAGCTTCTGCTCTGAAAATCGTCACAACGGGATAAATACTTGGCAGTTCAAAAAAAATATATGTTTTTTTCTGGTTTCCAAATCTCCTTATTGGTGCATCTCAATCAGCCATACTACATTTATTTTCTTTACCTGTCTGTAGTCACATTTCTGTCGCAGCATGTTTAGATCCTTTTGATGGAATTTTACCTTTCAGTTTCATTTTTCTATCTCTTTGTTCAGAATGAGAAAAAAAAAATCCTCGAACTTGAGTTTTCTGCTCACTGCAAATCTAATTTCACTTCATCGCCTCATCACTTTCCAAGCAATTACAGCCTGACTCCTTTAAATGGGGATGTTATTCTCTCAGCAGCACCAGACCTTGCCAGGAGAGCTTTGGTGATTGGTTTTTCCTTTCTTTTTTTTCACCCAGACGGCAGAAACTTTACAAACCTGTCAGGAATTTTTCGCTGCCTGTAGCTGAAATTACTTAGCCTATGCTAAGTTACCTCTGAAGTCCTGGGGTCAGTTTAATCTTGTCCGAAGTTTTATGCAATTAGCAATTTTATCACATGTTAACCGAGCCGTGTAACCAGTGTTGGAGTGTGGCAGCATCAGCCTTGAGATTAGATAACACTTTATTGCTCTTATGGGGGGATTAAGGGGTTGCAACAGCAGATGTAAGAAGATTAAAGATATTTTTTAGTTGTCAACAGGTGCAAGAGTGGCCCTGGAGAGCTTTGGACACAAAGCTTGGCATTTTGAGATGACATTCACTGCATCATGACAATTTGGGGGAAAAAAGCCTGGCACAAGAAGATGCAGCAGAATCAAAAGTTCTACATTATTCAGCTTTTATGATTAAAGGTCCAGTGTGTAGAATTTGATGGCATCCGAGGTTGTAGAACTGAAGCTTCTCCCGTGTGCCAAGCTTGTAGGAGAACTATGGAAGCCGATGCAAAAACACGAATGGCCAAATTTATAGCCAGCGTTTGGTTTGTCTGTTCTGGGCTATTGTAGAAACAACATGGCGGACTCTGTAGAAGAGGACCCGCTTTGTATGTAAATAAAATTGGCTCATTCTAAGGTAAGAAAAATGCAACAATTCTTATTTTCAGGAGATTAAAAACTAATGAAAACATTGGTTATGATTAGCCTGTAATATACCATGTCTGTCAAAAAATGCCCCCAAGTCCTATACACTGGACCTTTATGAGGCCGGGAGCAAAGTCCAGCTCTCATGATGTTTGTTTTTTTGCTCCCTTGTTCCATTATTTCCAGTTAGCCTATACCTTGGGCCATCACAAGTTGATAACCAGCCCCTACAACACAGGGCCGTTTGGTCTCAGGGGGCCCAAAACCCCTCTTTTGGGACATGCTTCTGGTGTAATGATGTAAATACAAATATTAAGGAACTACAGTGACATAAATAGTCATACAAGTGGGGCGACGGTAGCGTAGTGGATTGTGCCGGCGCCCCATGTACAGAGGCGATGCTTCGCTGCAGCGGTCGCAGGCTCGATTCCAGCTTGCAACCCTTTGCTGCATGTCATCCACCCACTCTCTCTCTCCCCATTTCACTGTCCTGTTTATTAAAGGCAGAAAGCCCAAAAAATAATCTTAAAATTTAAAAAACAAAATAAAATAGTCATACAAGTATGAAATTTGGCAAGGAGTATTCGGAAGGGAAGAGTACCAAAATAAGATTCTGGGGCTTGCTTACATTTTATTTCGAAATCACACACTACAAAAAACAAAAAAGTGTCTGTCCGTTTGACAAATTCTCAAAAACTATATATATATATATATATATATATATATATATATATATATATATATATATATAGCAGTAAATATATATATATATATATATATATATATATATATATATATATATACATATATATATATATATATGTATTACTGCTCCACCTCCAATTTCATAAGCTTCAATTTGAGCCCAAGATGACCTTTCTGTCTTGAAAATTACATTTGCTCTGGCCTAAATGTATCACTATACCTCAAACTGGAGAAAATGGATTTTTCAGTCACTAGCCTTCCAGAGAGTGAATGATGTACAAATGTAAACAGACTACAGGTGCCAAAAACTGCAGTTCCTCGAATGACCACTTGAGGCTGGCTCCAAAAGCAAGACGATCCCCATAGACCCAACTTTACAGCAGAAATAAACATTTTTACATCCTGGTACAAAAAACAGTTTTTATCTCTATAGTTAATTTCTCAGTTCATGACAACTGTATGGGGGATGAATTTTTATGTAACTCACCCTTAAAGTTCATGCATAAATAAGGGCGTGGACAGGAGTGACAGGTGGGTGCCGTTGGATGACAAGTCGCGACCACAACAAAAGTGCTAGCTAGGTATCATTACCATGGTGTAACCCTAAATTTACATAGGTGTAGCTATTACTATTTTAGTGTTTTGTTTTTTTTTTGTTTTTTTTTTAAAGTTGGTTGTTAATTAGTTGCCTAAAAAAGTCTTGTTCAGTGTTTGGTTGTACTGAAAGGCCCTCTAAGTAGTTGAATGTTCGATTTTTACAGTAAATGCATTTTTCCTTAATGATTTTCATATGTTTTTTTGCTAGCCAAAAAAAAAATAGCATTAGCATTATCACAGGTAACCATAGCTGCAAATGCACCGTGCTAATCAAGCTGGCAACTAGCATTAGGATTAGCTCCACTCTGTAGTCCAAGTACGGTCATTTCTGGCTACAAAAATCCAAGATGGCGACGATGGACAAAATGCCAAACTTGAGGCTTCAAAATGGGAGTCTACAAACCAATAGGTGACTTTGCATGGCTACATTATTTTATACAGACCAAATGTATTTGCCAAAAAAAAATAAAATAAAATAAAATAAATAAATCATGAGCCTGCGGATTCCTCTGGTTTACGGGCGGATTTCTTTTTTTTTTTTTTTGTGGTTCAGTATCACTGTATTATTCCTTAGGATGTGTTACGTAGATTAACAGCTGACTGGGTGCTAGTTCAAATGCTGGATGGATTTTAGTGTTTCTTTAATAAAGACAGCCAATCAGAAACAAGACTAGTAATGATGCATTTTTTGTTTGTAGTGGTGTTGAAAAAGGAAAAGAGTTTTGAGTTTAATAGCTTGAACTCTAACAAAATGTAATTAGAAGAAAGTGTTCATCCTCTCTTGATTCCTTCATTATAAGTACAAAAATAGAAGAACATTTAGATTCCTATAATATGGGACCTTTTGAAATATAATTGATTAGCAGAATGGAGGACAGCTGCTTTCACATAAATACTTTACTGATGTTCAAGATGTTCAAGTGAAGCTTTTACAAATGTGACAGATCTGATGTCGGCCATTTCTCTGTGAGAGCACTCATGGTGAGACAGATGTTTTAAAATGGGTGCTAGACTTCACCGTCTGTGTTTGCACTCGCTGCACAAGACGAGTCAAAGCAGGGAGTGCAGTGGCAGACCGGAGGGAGGGAGGAGACAAGCTGCAAGTCCAAAGAGATCTGATCCAAAATGCTGAGATAATTACAGCTAGGACTTCCATAAAAGTCCTTTTTCTGACTCATTACTGCTTGTTGGGTGTTGCAAGATTGCTACTCTCTGTCAGTCTTCTGCTTCTTCCCACTGCATTTGTCACTTTCTGTCAATCTTAACAGTCTAATTGTGTTTTTTACAAATATTTATTACCACAAACACAAAGCAGCATATAAAATGTACACTTTTTGGAAATGGCACTTTGAAAATCTAAAATAAAGAGGTATCAGTAACATCACACAACAGTAAGTTATTGTAGAAGTTGCATTCATGAAGATAATTGAAGAGTTTTATTTATACATAAAACAACTGAATTGAAAATAGAAGCCTGCTGTGTGCAAATGTAAATGTGTCAGGAAATGGCAATATTTGTTTTTTTCTAAGGCTACTGCACACCAACATTTTTCATCGGAAATAGGGTGCCCCAGGAATGAGTCCTAAAACCCAGAAATGAGTTAACATTTTGCCACTCCCTGTTCCCTCATCTTAAAGTCAGTGGGTTTTTTTGAATGGGTTTTTGGTTAGATGCCTAACATAAGGTCTGTGGTTAACAAAGCTTAAGAGACCTTTATGTTTTGTTCTACGATATATAATACATCAGTAAATACCCCACTGGTAAATTGTGAAGCTTTTGTGCGTCATAAAAAAAGCAGTTGCTAACAAGTGGTCAATGAGACTACAGAATGTCATTGCAATGAACAGGGCTTTACAGCCTCTCTGTGGGGGGGATGTTGAGTCATGCTGTGGTGTAGTTCATTCATAGCCTAACATTAGCTGTTTACTTCTGCGAATTACGCTTAAAAAAAATCTTGAAAGTTGTGTACATTGCTGAAGATCATCTTGCTGAATAAAAGGTATAAGTATCATAAGCGCATATCATATTTGCCACAGAGCTTATTTTCTGAAATAACTGAAAATCCAATGGAAAATTCCCATACGCTTACTGACTGGGGAACCAGTGTGACACTAACTTCCATGTTGGCCTACAATGTTGCTCTCTGCTGTCATGCAACATTTATAGATGCCACCTTATTCTTCAACAAGGGGTTCCTGTAGTGAATCAAAAAAGTCCAAAACACTCCATATCTTAATCAGTGTGTTTTTGATTTTGTCTCTGACCCAATGAGAAAAGGATGGGGGAGCGTGTTGCTTCCAATTTAGAAGGATCAAACATCTCGCCAGGAAAGTAGTGAAAGATATGACCATGTGGGCTTTATTTTTCAAGATAGCACGAGATTCCTTCAAAGTTAAACCAGAAAGTGTGCAGACTGGGTCGGGGTCCAACTGCGTTTCAAACATCTCACGAAAAAGAATGTGGAGAGGTTTTGGACATAACCAAAACATATGCATTCATTAAGTCTGCTGGCCAGCCTCTACATCAAAGGAATAACAGCACAATATTCAGATATAGCTTAACCAGTCAAGCATTAGAAGTGAGTCACATGTTTAAAAATAAATATGACTACATGTTGTGTTAGTCATGTTTGCGCACTGACTCTAAAAATATTTGTGTTCGGGTTTGATTTTCCCATTTTTTTCGCATCTGTCAAAAGCCACTATTGAGTTGTTTGACCAAGAACAAGTAAAGAAAATGTGGCATAACCTGTGGGACAGATACATCTGCAACATGGGAGGGGAACAGGGTGCGCAGTATCATTTCATAACTTGCCTACTGTCAATAGGTGAGAAAGTAGTCAGGTAGATGATGATGATGATGATGATGATGATGATGATGATGATGATGATGATGATGATGATGAGGAGGAGGAGGAGGAGGAGGATTTTGACCAAACACAGATGGAGGTGTGCAAACAGACTAATGTTTCAACACCAGTGTGTTTTCATTGGGTCTTTGAGTTTGCTCCAGTCCCTTTCGTTTCCCAGGAAGCTAATATTTATTATCATTTATTGAAGTTCCAAAATGGATAAGTGCTATATAACTCAGTTAGAGGTTAGAGTGAAACTTGTCTCCTCTCTCTGTTTCCTCCATCCTCTCTCTCATTCTCAAGCTGTCTCCTCCAGTTTACCAGAATTCCATATAAATACAAAGAAGTCCAGCAGCAGAAGCTGTCACTGGAGGAGGCAGCCCATTAGTGGAAGAGTGAGAGCAAGGTCTGACTGGGACCAACATAGTAACAGTTGGTGATGATTGTCAAAGATCCCTTGGTGCAGCATATCGTGTGGCCTCTGCCTAGGCTCTGGCAGCAAAAGTCACCATTTGGCTGAGAAAGTGTTCAAAATATTCAGGGGGAGTAAAAGAAGGACGGAGGGAGGAAAAGCATCATTCACCAAACTAGTTTGTCACTAATTTAAAGAGCAACTGAGAGAATTTAAACAAGTCTGTCAAACCTCAATACTACTTCAATATTAGATTAATATAGCTGTAAAACATCATAAATGATTAAGTCAATGATGCAAATACCCCAAATGATGTCTGCAAACATTTACAGTCAAATAACCCAAGTGTGTCTGATTGAAATACATATGAAACATATATTTATATGAAACAACATCACTGCAAAAGCTATGAGACAAATGCAAAAGCTACAACATAAATCTAAAGAACAGTTCTGACCAAAGATTCGCAATGAGACAAAACCATTTCAGAAAGTGCAACACACACCGCCGCGCGTCAAAACGCCCGCCTCCATTATATTCTATGAACAAAACCACACCGGCGCCAGCCGACGCGCCGCTCTGCTTCAGCCCACTGCTCTATTTCCAGCGTGGCTGATGCTGTGAGAAAAGCCTTTTATGTACGTCTGGGCCGCCGTAGTATCAACTCCGGTTGCTTCGAATTTTTAATAAGATGATTTTGATAAGAAACTCACCCGTGAAATCCAAGTTGTTGTTGCCTCAAAGTTTTTCCTCTTCTCCTTCTGTTACTAGCAGTTGGCAACCGTAACTAGTGTAGGTACAGCCACCTAATGGGCTGGGGTGGGAAATACACTTTAGTGTCGACGGTGCCGCTCTGCGCCGCTGCCAATGTGTGTTGGGGGGGCGGCACTTGACGGCCACAGCGCTGCACCGGCGGCAGTGTGTGTTGCACTAAAGGGTTGATGGTGTCATTTGCAACTCCACTGGTCAGATCACCGGAAGCTGATTTTTAGATCGTCACAGCACATCACCTGATTCAACAGCCAATCGGCTTATAGTGAAGTCCGCTGATCAGGTAAATTAACTGCAGATGGCGTGTTCCTTTGCTGTGGCAGTTGCTCTTTCCCTACTGAACCCTCTGTTTTAGTCCTCATGGTGTGCTGGTGTTGGGCAGTGGGTCACTGTCATTGTTTATCATTGTGGCCGAGTTTCATCAGAGTTAACGTGTAGTTTATTTTGTTTTATCAAGCTGCACGATGCTGTCTGATGCTTTAGATATGACACCAACATAGAAGTGCTTCAGCCTGGGAACATTTTCCACTATATATACAGTGTGTGTGTTTGTGAGAGTCACCTGCTATATCTCCAGACTGCTCTCATTGGCCGCAGGCTGAAGGGGACAGATGGGGGAGAGAGAGGAGCCAACCAGTGATAAAACGCTTTTTCTTTTTTTAATATGACTCCACCCCACCGCCACCGTCTTTACTCGTCTTATTGAAGCCACCCCCAGCACACACACACTCACACACACACTCACAACCCCATCATCATCCCCTCCAGCTGTCTTTTTTCATCAGCTTTCTGCTTTTCTCTCTTGACTGCTATCTCTGATTTTTTTCTCTCTCCATCACTTTTTCTCATTACTCTTTTCGATCTTTTTTGGCACTATTTGGTTTCATTTTTCATGATCTCACTCTTCCCTTTCGTTTCTTCTGTATTAAGGCAGTTATGGAATATATATATTACTGCATAGCTCACATACTTCACTTTATGTGAGCTATGTTAGGATGACTCCTCCAAAATGTCCAATTTTATCATCTCTCTTGTTGTCCCTTTTTCTTTTGTTGCCGTGATACCTCAACTGTGAATTCAGCACCAATCTTAAGTTCAGTATTGAGAAATTCCGTTCTTATATGAAGACAAACACTGAGGTTTATTTATCTGTCTGTCTCTGTTCTTGATGGAGAGTAGGCGACATTCGTGTGACTTTTGTTACCCTTTTACCCTTTTGTCTTCTTCTTCTACCTGTTCTAATCGATACAGTGCAGACACGTACTCTGTCTGGAGATGATGAAAATATAAATTCCATGTCAAATTTTACGAAAGTATTGATTGTTTTTCAATTAAAGCATTAAGTTCAATTTTACTCAGTCCCCTCACAGGCGTATTAAAGCGTTGGTTATCATGATTAGACTATCTGCTGTCCTATTTTTCTCCCTTCTTCATTTCGCTCTCAATTTTCACTTCCAGCCCTGTCTCAGCACCATTTCTGTGCCTTCCTTCCAGCTCTTTCTCTCTCTCTCTCCTTTCTTACAGCGTTACCTCTCTTTGTCAGCTTTTCCGTGCTCATAGCTGACAGTCCGCTCCTTGCCCACACTTGCTGAATACCACAGCTATAGCCTCACAGGTCTGTTCTTGGGCTGCTGCCTTGCTGCTGATCAGACCTTTAACAGCTGCCTGCCTGCCTGCATGGCTGTCAATCTGAAGATTTGGCTGCTTGTTTGTCTACCTGTGTTGTTGTGTATGTCTGCTGTTCTGCACGCTTGTCTCTGCAGGTCACCTAGGTACCCACAGGGTGCAGCTAACTCTCTTGCATGGTTGCCATGCTCCACAGTTTATGTCTTAAAGGTACGCTCCGCCAAAATCCAAGTTTGGAGTATGAGATACTCACCCCTTGTAGGCTTGAAAGGCAGCTCTGATTAGTTTGAAGCTTGCTCCTGTAATTAGCTTAGATTCACAGCAGTTACAATGGATTACAATAGTGACCCAGTTTTGTGGTGTTATCAAACAGCTAAAGCAGCATATTCCACTTCTCCATTGTTCATCCATATGTTTCAAACACTTATATTTTTTTGTCAAAATGTGGCTAAATATGTAGCGGGTGTTAGCTGCTATAAAGTGGTTAGCTGTTTACATTAGTGATTAATCTAAGCCAACACAGTACATGCCACAAAGCATCACAGCCCTTCTGATACAGGATCTTTAGGGGGTGTTCACATCAGGAATCGGGGCCCAGATCCAAGTATGGTTGAACCTTAAGTCCAGTTTGTTTCATTAAGGGGCTTCTACCGCACTTCAAGGGTGCTTCAGACCTAGAGTTGTCTTGCTTTGGTCTGAATCAGGGACTAATTTTGGTACAAAGTTAGATAATTGCCTAGAGTTGGTCCATGTTCACACGGCAGCATTTACAAGCAGATCAGATAAGATCCCTTGTGTGAGAAAGCCGCTTGCTCTTGATTGGTCAGAATTTCCATGCAGGAAAAATCCAGGAAGTAAACAAAAAATTGAAGAAGGGTACACAAGATAAACATGACACTTTCTAATGTCACAATGGAAGGACAACTACATGTTGATTTTAGCGCTGGTCATCGTGGACTATATTGCTTGCATTTTTCACTTTAGACAAACTATACAGTTTGAAAACGAGGTGCGGCTCCAACTAGAAAACAATGTTTTGATGCATTGGATGTGCCGAATGTGCATATTAAGGCAGTACAGGAGGAGGTGCACATTCATAATTCTACAGGACTGTAACATGCTCATGCTTGTTTAACCCAAACAATGTGTAATACGAATGCAGTTGGTTCGGATCGAGGTTGGAACATGTTCCCACCACAAACAAACCGTGTTCGTTGGTAGCTGGACCCAGACCACCTCTTGCAAAATGTCTCAGTCTGGTTGTTTTGGAGCACACCTGAGTGTGATTGCTGTGTTCACACCATCCCAAACGAACCACACTTAGGGGGCAAACAAACTTGGTTGGGGTGTTGGTTGCTGGCCACATTCATGCATACAGGTTTTGCTCTGCTGCGCTGAGTTCACCATGTTGAACTTCTGATGGTTTCTGCCTGGCTCTACCCAACCAAATAGCGGTGTTAGCAACTTGCGAGGACCATAAGAAAAACTGGGCCTGGAATAAGACCTCTGCCAAACTTTAGATGACTAGTTACTTGTCCAAATATGTAGAAATCTTTGGTAGTTTCAGTTATTTCTGTTGTCTTGCTGGAGTATGCAGCTACGAGCTAGCTTGAAATTCTGTCACCAGAGCACCTGCCTGACATCACAGCCATGGATTGTGGTGGCAGCAGCCACTTTTAAATATGCTTTTCCTTTTGGTGGAACACTATTGCAGGTACACGGCTGTCAGGATGGTTACCATGTGGCTAGTCTCTATATACAGACTCTACATTCAGTGAATGTAGAGTCTGTAGGCAAACCCTGGAGATCTTGCCTCCGGAAGAAGAGCAGAAGAGCCCTGGTTTCAGGTCGTAGGCTGTTTGTAGTCCACGTGATATTGACCAATCACGTTTGAGCCTGCTGCAGTTGTTGCCAGGTTAAATGGTCCGTGCAGTGAACTAACGAGGCGGAACATAGTTGGCGTCACTGCAAACTCTGAATCCATCACAATGGTTCAGCATATTTACTTATATATAAACGGAAGTCGGAAACGGAAATTCGCCTCCTCCGCCCAAATCAAACCGGAATGCCAAAAAATCGGGGGTCTGCCCCCAGAGGCTGTATCGCCGTCTGCCGGAAGTCAGATGCCGAATACAGCCGATGGGTTCCGAGAATGCCATGTAGCTGTTTGAAAGCAGCTTTAGTGTGAACACTGTGTAATGTACCCGGGGACAGTACGTTGATTAGCATGTGCATCCTGTCTTGAGTATGGTTCATGCGCCCTCAGGTATGATACAAATAAAAGAAACATTAACTGTACTAGAACACAGAAGTAGACTTCTGTTTAATGTGACTAAAAGGAGTTGGTTATGAAACCCTCTCAATTTAATACTGATGCTTCTATATCAAACAGCAGCATAGCCAGCTGCAGACAGACTCAGATCAGGCTTCACTCATGCCTTTAACCTATAGTTGGAGCTCCGGTGGGAGTTGAGGAGTTCCGCCCCCCTCAGCAGCAGCTTTTTCCTCTGGCCAGAAGCAAAGCTTCACCTCACTGCTCTGCTGGTCCTCGCTGATGACAGTCGCTGGACAGCATTGTTCATCTGCGGCGCCCTTGTCTACTCTGTACTACAACAAAAATGTTGCATTTATGATGATGCAAGTGCACTTGGTACAGAACAACATTACTCACACTAAAGCTTTGCGATGGGGGAATTGCAACCAAGGGCAGGAAATTTGAAAAACGTTACTCCTCTCTGGGGGACAAACATTAGGCTAGCATTTCTGTTTTGTTTTTGTTTTTTCTTTTGTTTTTGGCTCTCATTGGCATTTTGCAATTTTATAGTGCTGATTGGACTCTGACATTATGTGTAATCAAACTCCAGATGAGATCATAAAAGATCATAAAAAAAGCAGTTCAACAGCACATCTTTATCATCATTTATTCTGGCTGGAATTTAAAGTTCTGATCAAAAGCATTCTCAGGATGAGGTCCACTCAGAGAGTAAACAAGCTCAAATCTGTCAAGGAATGAAATCTCCAAACACGCAAAGCATTTTGTGGGGAATATTTTATCTTTCAGTGTAGTGTTGATGCTTTTCAGCTTCTTAAATTACAGGAGGAACTCCTCAGACAGTGTTAAAAGTTTTGTGGCTCAGAGCACAGACAGCTGACCTGATGACTTTTGTGTCAGAGTGCTGGCTACAATGTAAAATGGGCTAATGCAATATGCTTTATATTGCAGCTTTTCAGTGGCGTCTGCACCTCCTGTCTTCCTGCTCATCAGACACACTATTAGCCTGTCTAATTCTCTTGCCGTCTGTCCACCAATGTATGATGGATGTGGAGTGTAATCTGACATGAGAGCACTATAACTCATCTAATCTCTTGCTTTGCTCTCAGAGCACCCAGGTGGCATCCGCAGGTGTCCCTACAGGTCGGCTCATGCGCCTGTCTGTCCTCCTGTCTGTCTGTCATACCTTTCTTTATCTGTCTTTTGATCTGGTTAAACATTTATTGATTAAATATTAAACATAGTTGTTACTGTATCCTCTATTTTAGATTAACAGTAGACAGAGATGAAATAAAACAGGCAGCACATTGAGTGTTTTCAAATGCAGCTTTATTCTAGTAACTGCTGTGTTTAGTTTTAATGAGGTAAAAGAGTTGAAATCATCAGGCAGATTGTCATAGGGCTTTAGCAGAATTGTGATTTATGTAATTTTGTTTTTGTTCAGCGCTTATTTACCTGCAGTCAAGTGTAGACAGATGGTTCAGGTCTTTACGTCTTTATACAGTGTGAAAAACTTTTTGTCTAAACAAGTGTTTTTGTAAAGTCTTATGTCCGATATGTGCTCCCATCGTAGAACAGTGTTACAAAGCTGTTTGTGTCTTTGAAGGCCCAGCATGGTTGCATTAATATAAATGAGACACTTTTAGCAAACAGTGAAGTTAGAGTTGTGTGGGCTTTCTAAACAGCCAGAGTTTAAAGCTGAGTGCACAAACTCACACAGCTTCCACTTAACCATACCTGTATTTGTCAGAACCTCCTGTTGACCCTTCAGGATGTATTCAAGTAGCGCAACATCTGTAATGGGATGTTCCCTCCTGATAAGTCTAATGACACACCGCAACTTTAACTCTCCTGTAACAGCCAGGACAGATTTTTATGTTGAGGCTTGTCCCCTAATAAAATGGCAGGCGAGAGAGTTACGTCCTGTATGGGGGTAAGACAATATTTCTCTTCAGAACCAAAACTGCTTACATCTGACTCCACACAAATGACTGAAAAATAGATTTTCTGGAAGAGTGTGTTAAAAATAGGCACAAGGCCAAAGACAAAAGTAAAATATTTCATTTTAATAATGTTAATGTAAGTGTTGTGGATACATTTGAAGGACTTTTGTATTTAGAAATCAGTTTGTCATATCTAACTTTGGCATTTTATTACTTAAGTAAGAATAAAAAATGCAGTTTGTATTCTGAAACCATAACAATCCTTGAGACTTTTTTTTAACCCTTTGAAACCTAGATCGACATCAGTTTGCTTGTGCTGCATTCAGACACCTGTCAATAGCATTTAAACTATTAAAATGTGGGCACTGATGTGATTTCTTTCAAAAACAGGGTAAACAGACAATGAACAACTTGGTAAGAAATATCCTGCAAGAAATTGGGAAAAGGTGACGAGAAAATTACTTAAAAATAAAAAGATAAAGAAAGGGAGAGGGAAAGTATTATTATCAAAAAGAGGAAAAATATCCAGAAAACTATATTTATTATTATTGTTATGTAGGATATTTACAATGATGTTGTATAAAATGAATAATGTATTAATGAATATATTTCACACTTTGTTATGTTCATGTAATTTTCTTGTTACTTACAATGTTTATTTATTTTTTTAATTTGTGTGTCATTTCTTGTTAAGTTGCTCATTGCCTTCCACAAGTTTTTGAAAGGAATCCAGTTTTAAAAAAGGTTAACAGATGCAGTGTGAGGTGCAACTAACAGCTCTAAACCGTGAGCCTAATAGTTAAAATGTGATTTCACAGGTACATTTGTGACATTTGCTAATTAGCTATGTTTCCATCCAAAAGTGATTCAAATCATTGGGAAATGTGCACTAAAAGAAATATGAATCCTGTGTGTTTCCATTAAATGTACGGACTTTGGTACAAACTCGCGCGAGTGTTCCGCAGAACCGGAAACAAAACAAGTCTCGCATTCTTGTTCTTCTACGTTTTCTGCCGGTTGGCAACCAGCTTGTAAATGCATTACCACCTTCCCGACCCGGAGTGTGGATATCACCATGGAGAGAGGTGCGCTACATCAGGCTTAATTCAAACATAACTGTTTCCATCCCCCGTTTGGGAATCAACATTTTTTTGAATCAACCAAAACCCGGCTAAAGAGAGCGTATTTTAGTTTGTGCGAATCAGGGGATTTTAATTCGAATTGTGGCGTTTCCATCATAATTTTCCGATGCAATACGTCTAGATACGCATCTACACAGGCTGATGGAAACATGGCTATTGGTAATATGGTTTTGAGTGAATAGCTTTCTACCTGGCCATGTGGTAAATTCACAGATGTCGTAGGCTAAGTATAACTTTAATAAATTCTCTCTTTTCCAAGCTTCTAAGGCCCTTTTATTATGCCTCCTTGGCAGTGACAGCCGTGGCCAGAGGCAGTATGTTTTCAGGTTGTCCGTCTGTCCCATTCTTGTGAACGCAATATCTCAAGCCGCCTTGCGAGAGCACCTTGGAATTTTACACACATGTCCACTTGGACTCAATGAGCTGATCAGAATGTTTCTGGCCATAACTTAAGAATACATATGCCAATTATGACAAAATCTCACACAGATGTCGAATAGGGAAAAAGTCATGAAGTAACAATATTTTATATCCAAAAGGTCAAAGGTCAACTTGACTGTGACATCATAATGTTCTGCAAAAACACTTTTCTGGCCATTATTCAACACTATAATTCAGAAGCTGGGGAGCTATTTGGTCAGACACTGATTTGATTTGACACTAATCCTGAGTGTCACCTTGAAACTGTGCTGATTGCATAGATTGTCTGTGCTGCCGGGGCAAAAATGTTTGTGAAGCATCCATGTTGAAAAATTTGTAGCTTCTTTGCTGCAACATCCAAATTTGAAGCATTGTGTACTGCCATGGCAATAACTTTGTGCTTCATCCTGTACCTCTGGTAGTCCACCATATGCTTACTGGTTTTTACGTTATTGAGCTTCAGATGATTGTCGTTGCAGCATGTTACGAAGCTCTCTGTCAGTCCTCTGTACTCCTCTGTAAAAGTAGTCTCTAAGTGAGGACAGCATGTTTCTTACTGGGAATCATTCACCGGGGTCATACGTGATGTCAATATGATGATAACTCACATATCACCAAAGAATACAGTGCATACCTTTTCAAGAACTGCGGAGAACGGCATACAACTGCACACACACACACACACACACACACACACACACACACACACACACACACACACACAGGTACTATCTCACAAACACCCAGATCATTTTAATTGGAGGATAGATAGACAGCGTTAATTATTTTGTTTTTATATTTTCCTCACATCATTTATTGTGTCATTGCTGCGTTGCTCAAACAAGTTACTTCAGGAAGTCACATGATATAAAACTGTGCACTTTACATTGATCTTTTTCAGCATTTTACAACCCCGCAGTTAAGTTCAGTGTCACATTTCAGGGCATCGTTTTGGCTTTGGAACAGCAGGCAGGCAGGTGTGGGCTTGCTTGTGTAACATTTCAGTTATATGACCATACTGAGCTTTGTCTATTATTATATCACACTTATATCCTGATACACTATCTTACAAGATTGGAATCCAAATCATTCAAGGTCATGGTTCAGTGATCCATTAGCACACTCTGTTTGTATTTGTCTCAAGGCTGTCGGTCTGAGTTACATCACTGTCTTGTTGCGTCAGTCTACTCACCTGTGCACAGAATTGACACTGGAAAGTATGTGTATGTTCCCACATTCCTGAACCTGCTGGATGTGGAGCAGATGTCCTCATAAGGATATAAAACTGAGGTTAGGTGAAGGTGAAAGTACCCCTACACAACAATGCTTGCCATGTTTAAAAAGTCTAATATTACTGTTAAGAGCCAGGTCAGTTCATTTCACTGCACCATGAAAGTCAACTTGCATAGACTTGAAACTCTCTGCAGCAAAGTCATCCATCACAGTTAACATATTGTCACCTTCTCTTTTGTCAAAGTTACATAATTGTAATGTGGTAATAGAGTTATGATCAGGGACTGCTCAGAAATTCATTGCTTATGGTAAGTTCAAGTGCTTGTTGGAAACTTACACAAACTAAAGAGTCGTCAAAGGAAAGCAACTTTTAAAGACAAAAAATTAAATGCTGCACAAAGGGGGGATTTTAACACTTTGGGGTGGGGAACTTTTATAACTATGAAAACCAACATCACAATTTTGGCTTTTTTTTTGTACAAAATAGGAATTACAGTCTGGCTGGAATGGGCTCCTGAAGGAATATTATAATGAGTCACAATTACCTCAACAATGTTAATAAAGCCTGTGTTTTTCTCCACAGAGTAGGGTCTCATATCTGCGGCTATAAATGTAACGCTACTAATCACCGCTGTGATTTCTTTTGCCCTGAATCAGTTGGGAATGGTTGCCTAACTGCTGTGGGAATAACATTAGCTTGTAATGCTTGTGTTGCTCCTTGTTTTGGTCTGTTTCCACCAATTGGCCTTTCTCTAAGCCCTGCCCTTTTGTGATGGTCCAACAAGCTGTCAGAGTAAGCATGGAGCCCACACTGTAACTGACTTTTTTTGGAAAAATGAAACAGTGATTCCAGAGAGAAACAGACAGAGGGGTCTACAAAATGTGCTTGAAGGATATATCCAGGATGTCAAACTGACTGAGCAGCAACAACAGGTTAAAAAGATAAAGATAGTTAGAAGCTAAAGCCGAACTATAGGCTACAGATCACAGTGTAAAAGTGAACCACCACATCACTGCTGATCGACACAGAAGACAATGAATATAAACGGAAACTTTGCCGATACTGAACCAGCTGTGAGGCATCGCAGTGTGTGCAGATGAACAGTGTTTGGCTTTGCCCTTGTGCTGCTGCCAGCATCCGGACCCCCGCTAGACAGGCAGGGATCTCTGTGGTTATAATCATTAAAAGCAAAAGCAGCGTGTGTGTACATTCAGTAGGCTATATCTTCAGTAGCTAGCTAGCTAACCCTACACTTTTCAGGGTTTGATTTTGGTTTTGGAACAGGGAAGAAACGTATATCTTTTTCCAGCCTCTCCAGGTAACGAGTATCATGAATACACGACATGCCCCAGGCACAACATTTAGCTCCAAATCCACAAAACCAGCCTGAAAATGAAGGAAATCTGAAACTGGTCTGAGCCAGCCTGATGCTGCATTGTAATTTGCCAGTCTACGTCTAGGGGAAGGGACTTAGCGAAGGGTCTGTTAACACACTGCAGTGAAGTCGGTGTAAATGAGTTGACATTTTCAAAAGTATTCCCACTGATCATGTGACCAACTGTCATGTAGCAGATGCAACAAACCATTGTATTTTTTGTCCTCCCTTGCTATCGTCCTCATAATTAAAATCGAAACCAAAGTGACTCCAAACCGCAGACCTGTAGGTTATTGGAGGATATTCTACTTCTAGTCTGGTAATGGCGTTACTAAGCATATTACGAGTGTGTCTCACTGGAGTAGAATGCTTTGTTTGGTGGTGGGAGGGGCAGACAGCATGTTGCCTGTTCTGTCATGTAGGCTGCCTTGTTGAGCGCAGTGGCACTGAGCACACTATATTAAACACAATTGAAGCTGTATATTTTACTTTCCAAATGTAATAGGATTAGTTCAAAGGATGGTTTGGTTTGTAATGCATACTAAATTAAAGGCCCCATACCGAACTGTTCAGTAGGAATACATGTATTGTCACAGGGACAAACTACAGACGCTCATCCCTGCTGACATCTTTTTCCAGGGTGTGTGAGGTTTTAGCTACTACAAACATTTTATCTAATTTCATTTATACATCTTTTAATTCATTTTTGTGAAAATGAGTGAAGCCTCTCTATGTGAAAGTCCACATTTCTAATGTTACATTGACATAAAAAATACTGTCATTTTACTTAATACTTACATTTACCTTTTGCCAGAATGTCGAAAAACTTTACTCACTCTGATAACCATATTCCTACATAACACCTACCTCTGCACAAGACCCTATATACTACCTGCGATGCTTTGATAAGTAAAACATGATTTGTCCAAAAATCTGTCTTCAGTTTGGTTAAAAATAATCTTGAAATCTTAAAAAGCATCAAATTTACCTGTTTGATACCTGGAGACACCCGGTTTCCCCTTTCAAATGGGTGGCTCAGATGAAATTTTAATTTGTCTGACTGCATATGTTATTTGCTGTAATGGACTCAGTTGTGACTGGAATATTTCTGCAGACAACCTACAGAGCACACTCTCACAATACCCCCAAGGAAATTACTCCAAAAGTAGTTAAAAAGTTCAAGTTGTAGAATCTCAATTTTAACTTCAACTTGACATGCAGTGTCTTGGTCAAGGACTCAGTCTCTGTTCCAGATCTCAGACTTGTGACCTTTCAATTATAGACATGCTCACTTTGAGCAAAAGTGTGTGTAGGACTGACGTGACCCATTTATTGAGGTCTAATTGCTGGTCCATTTGTTCAGGCCACAATAATTAGACTGTGTCAGAGGAGGACGAGGCAGGAATAATACAATCACAGAATGGACTTTTTGTTCCTCTCATCAGGGGCGTGTGTGTGTGTGTTTGAGAGCAAAGAACAAACTACAGCATGTTTGACTTAAAATTGAGTCACACATTTAATTTAGGCTTCCCCACAAGTATCTGGAGAATGTGTACTTTTCTAACCTATATTTATCCAGATGTAGTTTGCTGAGCTGTAGTTTTCTCCACTTCACACGCCTGTGTTGTTGTAGTCTTCAAAGATCTGAATAAATCTGATATTTATTGATAAGAACCGGAGATGGGAGACAATCTGTTACAAGGAGTATAAGAAAAGCATAAATGCCTCTATTAGTTGCACTGTTTGGGTTGTGTTGATGCTTTTACTGTTGGTAGTTAGTTTTGGAAATCTCAAATAAATACCTAAAATGTTAATGTACATTGACATTTAAGGTTAAAATTAAGACTACATGTAAGTGGTTTAGTAATCGAGCTTCAAGAACCTTATGAAAGCTTTTAAGGAAGCTTTGTCTACATTTTTTGTCGAAATAACTTTCGTCCAAGCATATTGCATCTTTAGTGAGGCAGTTGGATGAGAATTAGGAAATATCAAGTCGCGGCAATTTTTCAGATGATTCATCTGCTCTTTTTTCTGTTACACTTGGACAGTTCATTTCTCTGTAGCGAGGATGTGTCTACACCGAGACAGTTGGTGTGGAAGGAGAGCCAGGCTTGGGTAAACTTGTCAGCATCAACAGTGTGTCAACTGTGGCAACGTGCAGCTGCGTGAGGACAGTCGAGATGTGGATTTGCACTGCTGCATATGTCAATACTTGGACATGTTGATGTGGATTTGTTCATGTTTCTGTTTTTGTTGTGTACACAATATGGTGCCGTACACATGGTGGGAGGACACAGAACTTATTTGCTTTATTGCTTGTTCAGCCAAATTTTGATTTGTAGACAGTGGCAGACGTTTGTTTGCTGTGGATTTCTGTCACATGAAGATAGATAGCTTAGTTATGGTATTGTGTGCAGAAGTTTTTGTCATGGTTTAACACATTGTTGTGTTTCTCAAATACATATAAGCTGTGCAGGTCTGGATATCATTTAAAATCCTGTTTGAGGAATAAATTTTTCCTCTTAGAATCAGTGCTGCAGCTATTGATAATAATAACTTTATATAGCACAAGTCACACATGAAATGCAAAGTACAAAGTGCTGAACATAAAAGACAATCAAATCAGGCTAAGATAAGATAAAACAACCATCAGTAAAAAAAAAATACATTTTAGGACAAAGCAAAGGTAAAAGATGTGTCTAAAGATTACCTTTAAAGGTTTCAACAAATGTAAAGCCCCTAAGACCCTCAGGCAGACTGTGCCAGAGTTTAGGGACATAATTGACAAAGGCTACGTCTCTGTGCCTTTTAGTTCTAACCCCTGGAACACCCAAGAGGTTTGAGTCAGAAAAACTTATGGACCTAGCAGGCACATACAGTACAGGCCAAAAGTTTGGACACACCTTCTCATTCAATGCGTTTTCTTTATTTTCATTACTATTTACATTGTAGATTCTCACTGAAGGCATCAAAACTATGAATGAACACATGTGGAGTTATGTACTTAACAAAAAAAGGTGAAATAACTGAAAACATGTTTTATATTCTAGTTTCTTCAAAATAGCCACCCTTTGCTCTGATTACTGCTTTGCACACTCTTGGCATTCTCTCCATGAGCTTCAAGAGGTAGTCACCTGAAATGGTTTCCACGTCACAGGTGTGCCTTATCAGGGTTAACTAGTGGAATTTCTTGCTTTATCAATGGGGTTGGGACCATCAGTTGTGTTGTGCAGAAGTCAGGTTAATACACAGCCGACAGCCCTATTGGACAACTGTTAAAATTCATATTATGGCAAGAACCAATCAGCTAACTAAAGAAAAACGAGTGGCCATCATTACTTTAAGAAATGAAGGTCAGTCAGTCCGGAAAATTGCAAAAACTTTAAATGTGTCCCGAAGTGGAGTCGCAAAAACCATCAAGCGCTACAACGAAACTGGCACACATGAGGACCGACCCAGGAAAGGAAGACCAAGAGTCACCTCTGCTTCTGAGGATAAGTTCATCCGAGTCACCAGCCTCAGAAATCGCAAGTTAACAGCAGCTCAGATCAGAGACCAGATGAATGCCACACAGAGTTCTAGCAGCAGACCCATCTCTAGAACAACTGTTAAGAGGAGACTGCGCCAATCAGGCCTTCATGGTCAAATAGCTGCTAGGAAACCACTGCTAAGGAGAGGCAACAAGCAGAAGAGATTTGTTTTGGCCAAGAAACACAAGGAATGGACATTAGACCAGTGGAAATCTGTGCTTTGGTCTGATGAGTCCAAATTTGAGATCTTTGGTTCCAACCGCCGTGTCTTCGTGAGACGCAGAAAAGGTGAACGGATGGATTCCACATGCCTGGTTCCCACTGTGAAGCATGGAGGAGGAGGTGTGATGGTGTGGGGGTGTTTTGCTGGTGACACTGTTGGGGATTTATTCAAAATTGAAGGCACACTGAACCAGCATGGCTACCACAGCATCCTGCAGCGACATGCCATCCCATCCGGTTTGCGTTTAGTTGGACGATCATTTATTTTTCAACAGGACAATGACCCCAAACACACCTCCAGGCTGTGTAAGGGCTATTTGACCAAGAAGGAGAGTGATGGAGTGCTGCGGCAGATGACCTGGCCTCCACAGTCACCGGACCTGAACCCAATCGAGATGGTTTGGGGTGAGCTGGACCGCAGAGTGAAGGCAAAGGGGCCAACAAGTGCTAAACACCTCTGGGAACTCCTTCAAGACTGTTGGAAAACCATTTCAGGTGACTACCTCTTGAAGCTCATGGAGAGAATGCCAAGAGTGTGCAAAGCAGTAATCAGAGCAAAGGGTGGCTATTTTGAAGAAACTAGAATATAAAACATGTTTTCAGTTATTTCACCTTTTTTTGTTAAGTACATAACTCCACATGTGTTCATTCATAGTTTTGATGCCTTCAGTGAGAATCTACAATGTAAATAGTCATGAAAATAAAGAAAACGCATTGAATGAGAAGGTGTGTCCAAACTTTTGGCCTGTACTGTATATGTTGACCACGTCAGACAGATAAGTTTGGGCTAGGCCATTCAGTGATTTAAAAACCAATAAAAGAATTTTAAAATCAATTCTGTGATGGACAGGCAGAACAAGTGCTGCTGCATGGCTTTCTTAGACACATCGGACAGAAGAGTGTTACAGTAGTCCAGTCAGCCGGAAGTAAAGGCATGAATCAACATTTCTGTATCTGCATGGGAGAGAAATAGTCTGACTCTGGCAATATTCCTCAAGTGATAAAAGGACACCATAGTCCCATTTGTAATGTGTTGTTTAGGGTTGAGGTCAGGGTCAATGGTAACACCAAGGTTTTTTACATGTTCCTTGGTGTTCAGTGCAACTAATTTTAGGTGGTTAGAGAGTTGCCTCTCTGCTTTTGCTCCAATAACAAGAATTTCATTTTTTCTTGGTTTAACTGTAAGAAGTTCTGATCCATCCACAAACTTACACTGAACAAAAATATAAACGCAACACTTTTGTTTTTGCTCCCATTTTTCATGAGCTGAACTCAAAGATCTAAAACATTTTCTATATACACAAAAGACCATTTCTCACAAATATTGTTCACAAATCTGTCTAAATCTGTGTTAGTGAGCACTTCTCCTTTGCCGAGATAATCCATCCCACCTCATAGGTGTGGCACATCAAGATGCTGATTAGACAGCATGATTATTGCACAGGTGTGCCTTAGGCTGGCCACAATAAAAGGCCACTCTAAAATGTGCAGTTTTGCTTTATTGGGGGGGTCTGGGGGGGTCAGAAAACCAGTCAGTATCTGGTGTGACCACCATTTGCCTCATGCAGTGCAACACATCTCCTTCGCATAGAGTTGATCAGGTTGTTGATTGTGGCCTGTGGAATGTTGGTCCACTCCTCTTCAATGGCTGTGCGAAGTTGCTGGATATTGGCAGGAACTGGAACACGCTGTCGTATACGCCGATCCAGAGCATCCCAAACATGCTCAGTGGGTGACATGTCCAGTGAGTATGCTGGCCATGCAAGAACTGGGATGTTTTCAGCTTCCAGGAATTGTGTACAGATCCTTGCAACATTGGGCCGTGCATTATCATGCTGCACATGAGGTGATGGTTGTGGATGAATGGCACAACAATGGGCCTCAGGATCTCGTCACGGTATCTCTGTGCATTCAAAATGCCATCAATAAAATGCAACCTGTGTTCGTTGTCCATAACATATGCCTGCCCATACCATAACCCCACCGCCACCATGGGCCACTCGATCCACAGCGTTGACATCAGCAAACCGCTCACCCACACGACGCCACACACGCTGTCTGCCATCTGCCCTGAATAGTGAAAACCGGGATTCATCCATGAAGAGAACACCTCTCCAACATGCCAGACGCCATCGAATGTGAGCATTTGCCCACTCAAGTCGGTTACGATGACAAACTGCAGTCAGGTTGAGACCTCGATGAGGACAACAAGCATGCAGATGAGCTTCCCTGAGACGGTTTCTGACAGTTTGTGCAGAAATTCTTTGGTTATGCAAACCGATTGTTGCAGCAGCTGTCCGGGTGGCTGGTCTGTGGAGGTCCTGGGCTGGTGTGGTTACACGTGGTCTGCGGTTGTGAGGCCGGTTGGATGTACTGCCAAATTGTCTGAAACGCCTTTGGAGACGGCTTATGGTAGAGAAATGAACATTCAATTCACGGGCAACAGCTCTGGTGGACATTCCTGCAGTCAGCAAGTCAATTGCACGCTCCCTCAAAACTTGCGACATCTTTGACATTGTGCTGTGTGATAAAACTGAACATTTTAGAGAGGCCTTTTATTGTGGCCAGCCTAAGGTACACCTGTGCAATAATCATGCTGTCTAATCAGCATCTTGATGTGCCACACCTGGAGAAGTGCTCACTAACACAGATTTTAGACAGATTTGTGAACAATATTTGTGAGAAATGGTCTTTTGTGTATATAGAAAATGTTTTAGATCTTTGAGTCCAGCTCATGAAAAATGGGAGCAAAAACAAAAGTGCTGTGTTTATATTTTTGTTCAGTGTATATCAGATACACATGCAGTCAGGTAATTGATCGAACTATAGTCAATTGAATTTACAGAGATATATAGTTGCCGATTGGAGGTATATACAGTTTGAAGAGAATTGGGCCTAAAATAGAGCTCTGTGGGACACCATGTAAGGTTTATTTTAACAGAGGAGTGCTCATTCATGGCCACATAAATACACAGCTAAGTAGGACCTGAATCATTTATGTGCTGTCCCAGAGAGACTAACCAAGTGTTTAAGTCTGTCCAGCAAAATATTATGATCCACTGTATCAAACACAGCGCTCAGATCAAACAGGAGTTTGAGTTTTTTCTCATCAGTGTTCATTCTGAGGTAATTGACAACTCTGACTAGGGATGCTTCCATGTTGTGTCTGGATAGGGTGCTCTTACAGAACCACTCTCTCAGTATGTTGACTCACATATCAAAGACTTGGTGTATGCATTGCCCTCTTATCTCAAAGACACTACAGACCTTTTGAATAAGTTGAAAGACTGTCATGTGGTCCACATGATGTCTCAATAAGGTATGCCAAGTTCAGCTGTCTGATTGACTAAAACCCAGGTCTAGAGACACTTCATTTCAGGGTCTTGCATTTGTAACCACTTACAATCCTGTATCTCAGTCAGTAAAAGAAATAGTGGGTAGGTATTGGCAGACATTGAAAAGTGACCCTCACATTTCAAGTTCATTTTAAATTCTGCCCACAGCTTTTACAAGAGGTCTTCCAACTTGCATGCTCACTTGGTGAAGTCAGATTTGCCTTCTTATTTTCTTTTGAAAATTCTCAGTGGGAATTTTTCTTATCTAATTAGGCCTATATGCACTGCTATTATAATTATGATCAAGGGTAATCAATAGGGGTGGGAATCTCAAGACTCATGATATGATATTACCATGATACTTAGGTCACGATATTATCACATTATTGCGATACAGTACATTGCTATATATTGTGATTTATTACCATTTATCAGTCTGTTCATCTGACTTTAATCATTTTTATTGCAGCAAAATATGACAGAAAGCAGACAGACTGACCAACACAGTCATAAAACCTGTCAGAAATGCTGCATACACCTGACAGACTGAGCTGTGGGCAGATATAACGCTCTCTTCAAGGCCAGGTTAAGTGCATGAGCGAAACACTTCACATGCAGGTATCCCGCTAACTGAATGGCAACACCCATGTTAGATGCGTTGTCTGTTACATTCTTGTGCTGCATTTTGCAGGAGGTCTGCAGTGTTTGCTCCTTGACTTTGGTGTACATGAGACAGCAGTCTCTCTTGATTTCCAGTGAAATAATGTACCATTATAGTCACATATGAATCCACTGACCTTGAAGTGTACTCAAAGATTCCTCAGCTTTATGCCTCACTTCTCTGTAGAGCTTGGATATGGCTGTGTTGGTGAGAAAACGTTGGATGGACCCCCTCGAAAACGAGATGATACATCTCAAGGGGTTTATCCTAAGAAATAAATTTCAATATATATATGGGGAAGAATGAGGCTGTGAAGCTAATTTCTAAAAAACATTTCATGAGTGAAAATGTGATTAAATACAAAACTGTTCCTCCGAAAGCAGAGGTTAGCCAATTTATGTATGCTTGATATGCAGGCATGGACTACAAGGGGGACACATCAGCATTTACAAACAGCAAATCAGTGTGATGTCAATCTGCTACGCCACAAATAAAGATGAATAATGAACCAATAAATCATCTGTGCATGGCGCTGGGAAGGCCGCAGAGGAGAAGTGATGTTGATTTAGTGAAATTGGAAAAAAGGGCGGCAGGGCAGGCAGGGCGGAGGGTTTCAGTGCAGCTGAAGCACCATCACCTTCTATTTGACACTGTGACAGCCTCATTTAGATCTGAGAAATGAAGGGATGCAGGGAGACAGATGGGGGAAAGACCGTAGGGTTACAGTATAAATCCAGCTGCATGGCAGCACTCAGTGCTGTGTATGTCATCTGGACGTCTGATTAAAAACTGTAGGAATACGACATTTGTACACTGCTGAATATACAGCTGAGTTAAAGAACATCAAGCTATGGTGTGGCACTAAGCTCAGGGACATTAAGCTGAGGGACGGTGTGTGAGGGTGCACGCTAAGGAGATGAAGTGATGTGAAGAAATTAAATTTTCTTTGGAAAAACATGGTTTCAGTTGGTCATACATACCTTTCTGTTGCTTTGATGCACCTTTTTCACTTTGAACACGCACTGATTGGACTTTTCTTGTTCAGGAAGTGGGATATAGTGATGGTCTGAACAGGTTTCTTGCACTGGGTTGTTGGACAATATCTAGGAGACCACATAAGTGGTGCCAGCTGAGATATGGACTTTAGTTAAAGTTTAAGTATATGCGGTGTGTGTTTATCACAGGCTTTTCAGACATCTTTATGCTTCTAAGGCAGCAACAGCCGAGGCCAGAGGCATTATGTGTTTGGGTTGTTCGTCCATCCCATTCTTGTGATTGTGATATCTCAGGAACACAGTGAGGGAACTTCTTTAAATTGTGCACAAATGTCCACTTGAACTCAAGGATGAACTGGTAAGATTTTGGTGTTTAAAGGTAAACAAGACCTCAGAAGACACATCTCTGGTCATAATTCAAGATTTTTTTTCTTATTATGGGAACATCTCACGCAAATGTCTTATAGGATAGAATATTAAGTGATGACATTTTATATCCAAAAGGTCAAAGGTCAACGTAACTGTGACATTGTAATGTTTTCTGGCCATTAAGCCCAGTTCAGACCAAGATGCGAGACAAGACGAAACCCTTCTAGAATATTGATGAGAAAAGTTGCAGCAGTGTTGGTTTTTTACTTCTACTTCTTCTTTTGTTCATTCCCTCCAGCCTATAAATACCACACATTATGTCAGTAAATACGCATTATCTTTCCTCTTTTCACTTTCTTTTCTTCATCCCGGGAATACCATCCAGTGTTTGTGTCAATGGCTGTAGTTATTATCTCCTTTTCATTTTGTTTGCCTGTTTGTTTCCATGCTGTAAATATCTGGTCGACATCTAGTTCCCTCTGGGTTTTCAGAGCCGACTGTCACACCCTGGGTTTGTTCTCCAAATTCAGCAAAGAGAAAGGCACTTTGTCACTCACTCTCTCTGGTTCTGTGCTCACTGCTTCTCTCACATTTTCCATCTGCTTTCCTTTCATTATCACTTTCTCTTTCACTTTTATCTCAGACTGTCACTTGCTTTTTATCTCTGTGTTGCTCCTCAGTCACTCCCCCCTTCTTTCTGTCACAGGCTTTCACTCTTTCTCATTTCTTCTTCTCTCTCTTATTCTTACCTTCCATGTATCTTTCTTTATCTGCATCATTATCATTTCATCCTGTTGTCCAGCTCACTCCTGTTCTTTGACCTTCCTTTTCTTTATCCATCTCTCATGAACATTTTTCAACTGTATCTCTGCTCTTTCTGTCTTTCATTTTCTCCTGTCTTTTTACTTTCAATTTGTCCTTTCTTACTTGTTTCCTTCATTGACAAGACCTTTCCCTCTTCTTTGATTGGCGGATGGGTTGTATTTGTCCTTGCACATTTGTTCAAATAATGACACATTTTCTCCTTGCCATCAATCTGTCTATCTCTGCTTCCTGTCATTGTCTTCTCCCATTGTCCCTCCACTGACAAACAAGTCAGTTCCTTTTTGTTGTTTTTGTTTGTTGAGATTGTGATGGCAGCAGTCCTGTTATTTGCTTGTTTCTGTCTTTTAATGGTAAACTCAACACAGCTAATCAGATTTAAATCATGACAAGGAGGAAATGGACAAGTTTTTGCTCTAACTTATCATTACGAAGTGAATGTTCATTGCACAATGTAATGGCGAGAAATAATGACACCATCAGCCTTTAGATGTATTCTCTACACCCCTGCTTTCACCATGCACTTATGTCGGCCACCGGGTAGGCTCATCTGGGAGAATGGAGGCTCGATATACAGCACAAAGGAAATGTGTCAACCATTGGGCTATCAAATATGAAGCGGCTAGCACTTTTGTTTTACGTGGTAGCTATAGCCCCTTTTAGGTCCGACCAGAGTTGGGTATAACGCGTTAGAGTATTTTGATTACTTTTTGCAGTAACGAGTAACCTAACGCGTTAATTTGCTGTTTAGTAATGAAATACTTGAGTACATTTTCTACAAGCCATCAGTTAGTTCCGTTACTTTTAGAACGCTGGTCCTTCAGCTCCAAAGCAGAAACGACTGTCTTTTGGTTCTAATAACGGAGATAACGTTAAACCTATGAAGCTTGTGGCTAGCTACGTGTAATGGCAAGACTCAGGACTTGCATTATGCCTGGTACACACTACACGACTTTTCTGCCCGTTCTGAATGTCACTATGTCCCATTACACGATTGTGGAGTCATAAAATCGTGCCGTGACTTGGCCGACAGACATGACACACTACACAATGGTACTCACCAATTATCCCCGGTCGTCTTTCAGACGTGTGTGATGTCATTGGGTTATTCTTGTCCTATTTTTATTACTTTTACTATTATTTCAGTCACTGTGTCTGTTCCTCTATGGTCTGTTCATGTGCCAGCCGAAATGTTGTTGTAGTCACCATAAAGCGTCAGCAGATGGCAGCAGCTACATTTGAAGCACCTTACATAAACATTCAAGCTACTGTATCTTCCACAACAAATTCTTACAAATGTTTCACAATAAAAGCCTATTTAGAACATGGAGGGATTCTCTAGCCGAGGTTATAAGGGGCTTTTAATTTGAAGAGATATCAGGAAGTATTGAGTTTGAAGTGATGACGCAATGTATTAACTTTATAAAGACAACGGGAGCGGATAAAAAGTAAAAACATGAAAATACAGAGGGATTAATAAATAACAGACCGTCTATAATGTAGTTTGTTTCAAATGAATCTTGGAGTCTTGCAGTTGTGGTGAGTAAAAGCCCCGCCGCTATTTGTTAATGTTATTACTTTATGTCCGACCGTGAGGATGTACCATTGTTTGCTAGCTTGATGCTAATGACAGTAACGTTAACTCAGCGGGTTGACAAAGTGCCTCTGCTGTTTTACACCATCATTTCCCCCTTTTACTCTGTGTGGTAACATCCCTAGAGGAAGTATTAAAAATGCTGGGGTGTTGTTGTCATACAGTTGTCTACGGCAGCAGATCGTTCTGTGTTTCTACTGGTCAAAGTGACGGCTGTGATGGGAGAATTGGATCTCTTGGAAAAAAATGTAGGCTATGCGCCCTGTGGTCCATTGCCCAATAGGATAGAATACTTAAAAGTACTTTAAAAGTGCTTGAGTTACTTTTCTCAGGGAGTAATGCAGTAAAGTAACTGGTTACTTTTTTAAAAAGTAACGCAGTAAAGTACTTTGATTATTTTTAACATAACCCTTACCCAACTCTGGAAAACATGACTCTCCGCCACAGGGCTGTAGGCTACATAGGAGTCTCTACTCTTTTAACAGTACTATAGTTTTTTATACTATCTTGTTTAGCAGATGATCCTTTTTTTTATTTCATTGTCTGAGTATTCTGAAGAATCAAAAGTTCATCACTCTTTGAAAAGGTTTAATAGATAGATAGATAGATAGATAGATAGATAGATAGATGGAAGCATGCTTTATGTAGCCTGGTGAGACCATCCTGATGACGTGAGCTCAACATTCTGCTTGGCTCTCTGTATCAGTCTGGGCTCAGTGCCGCTTTAAACACTTTTAGTGGGCGTGAAGTACTCGCCTTGACGGACAAACTCCTTCAGCCAGTCAGTGTGTCAAAACACCAGGGAACATCTTCTTCATCACCAACGGAGCCAGTTTATAAATCAAGCTTCAGAGGAACAGCGAAAACATATTTTCCTCTGAGAAACTCCACAAGTGCATACTCTTGTTCTTGTGTAATTGTTGTTATTGACTCTGTTTCTGCAATAACTTCATATGTATCGATATATATACAGTACTTGTTGCTTCAGGAGCCACAATTGACCTATGGCTAAGCCACGCCTCCCTCCACTCACTCGGACAAAATATCTACATTCAGTGACCGGCACCTAAGATACTGGATTACTAAAAAATTGCCCACCTACAAAATACTCCCATTGTATGAAATGGTATACATTTCCGGTCTCCTAAGTAGGCCTTGTCTCCCGTACCCCAATCAAAGATGATGGAGAACCGCCAATCAAAGATGAGTATCCCCAACCTCGCTTCTGTCAACATGTGTGTACCCTTACTGGCTGTAAGCTAAATAAATAAACGGTCCATGAAAAAATTTTTTTTTCCAGCGGATGTCTTAGTTACAACATGATTGGGGTAACTGGAGTAGTTTGATGTCGTATCCGACAACGGGAAGCTTTTAACAGATGACGTCCTGATGTTAGCTTTGCTGGTGCTGTTAGCTGTCCCTGTCAGCTGCAGCCACTGATGTTTCGTGATTTCCCAAAACTGAATAAATACCACACATAGTAACACAAAACTGCTTTGCTAGCTCAATCATGTTGTAACTAAGATATCCGCTGGAAAAAATAATTTTTTAATCCAGTATCTTTGGTGAAACTGAACTGATTTCAGCACCAGAGAGGAGATATCTGTTGCCAGATCTCGCAAGAGTGTGTTGTTGAGACAGAGACAGGTCTTGAACAAAGTAAATTTTCTCCTGATTTGTCCATCTGAAATTTGCCATTTTGGTGTCGGAATGTTCTGAAGATGTGTGGCTTGTGATAAATGGGTCCAATATTTGCTTCCGTGACTACGGAGCGAAAGAATCGGCCATAATCTGTAATCACGTTCATTTCTCCCACTGAAGTCAATGGACTCAGGTCCTGCTGTTAGTCTCCTAAAGGGGCGTGGTGGTCGCAAACCCCACGTGACACTGATACAAGAAACTGAGTCGCAGTGGACCGTCTTACCGTCTTTGCCAGCGCTATGGCAGGTGTCACAGTACACGCCATTTTGCAGGAGGCAACTGATGATTTTTGGAGACATAACGATCAGATGTCATTGAGAAGTAACCAAACAGGCCTAAACTACGCTTTAATCATTTTATTGTTGAGAAGGTCGATGAAAAGCTTAAATGCCCAATCAGTCTTTTTTCAGCATTGGCAATATATAAACAAAATCGGGGAGTGCCGCTTCGGTCTGTTAAAACTATAAGGGTTCCGCCAATATGACTACCCTACGAGGCAGAAAATTGGGCACCTCGGATCAACTCGCCAATCCGGCTCTGTGTGTCTAAATGCTCGCAGCTTGCCGGCAAAATGGCCCAACATTCGCGGAAAATCTGGCAGTGTAAAAGAAGCTAGAGAGTGTGCAGACCTGTGGGACTTCCTGTGGTTTTAGTTCCTTTTTCCTCAGTCTTTTGAGAGCACTCATTAAAGAACATCAAAAACTTATTTTCTCTTAACTCTCCCTCTGTATCTGTCTGATTCTCTCTCTCTCTCCCTCTCTCATTCACACACATACACACACGCTCACCCACTCAGAGAGCTTCTTCACAGCTCTGTGTAGAAAACAGTGTGAACTCAGTCCTCAGAGGTGACGACATACCTGTGAAAATAATGTCAACAAGAACTCCCAGCAACACGTTGGTGACAGGTGTGCCGTCGCTTGTACGACCTGCATGACACAGCAGGGCAAATATAATACCACCTCGTGATGAAGTTACATCCCCCTCAACACTTTAAACACCACTGTACTTTACCTGCAGACTTTGTCCAATATTAGCTCATTTGGTTCAGCTGAGAATGGCTGTCAAAGTAAAACAAGGAACACAGGTAGCCAAAATAATTGATATACTCTGTTTTCCTCACATCTCATGTCCAGAATGTGGTGTAACATATTATAAATGTTTTGATTTAGGTGGCTTTAAATCTGCTAAATGTTGGAATGCAGCTGTTGTAAATAATTATTAAACCTAGTAATGGCATTGGTTTTAAAATCACTAATAGTAGGATAAATGATAAAAATGAATAAAAAGATATAAAAGATGAAGTAGTCATAATGGCATGTTTTCCACAGTCATGAAATTCCTGGAAAAGTACTGAAATTTGACACACTATTATCCAGGCCTGGAAATGGTTTGGAATAAAGAGATGTTTCGGAAGAATTTTGAATATTCATTGTTATGGCTATTGATTACCAGTAAACTCTGTTCATAAAAATCCCCAAACACCTAATGTTCTGTGAAATATGTTCCTTGTATTAGTAATTTAAAATCTAGTACTGTGCTGTGTGACCACTTAAGTGTCACGTGAAACACATGATACACATAGACCATACCAGCATAGCGTCATTGCCAGGGCTGCGCCTCCTTTTGGGGGAGAGAAACATGCTGTCATATAAGGATTTAAACAGAAAAATGCAGGAACGTTGTTGTTGTGTTGGGTAAACTAAGGCTTTAACACTGAAATTTGAGGCACTTAAGACATATGAATATTCATTGTCGGTGTGGTAAATAGCTAAATGATGCTGGTGACAGTTAATACTGATGTATCACTAATGTCAGCTTGGTTGGAAGGCTGCTGCAGTACGGTCAGTATAGCAGCATCACACTGTCATCAACAACTAAATCTCAGCCTGTAGATCAAACAGTTGACTGTTGACAGCTTTGTTTTTTACAGACAACACTTTGCCTAACAATATCTGATTATTCCATCAGATATACATATTTGTTTGAGTCACTGAGTATCCAGATCAGGTCGGGACATTTATACACATATGAATGTCCAGATAAGCAGTATCTGATAACTGTGTTGGGTCATTGATCCATGTGGATGGCGAAAGACTGAAGAGACATGGTGGTGATCAACGTTCATTTATTGAGGTTTCACAAACGCTTAAGTTCAGGTGAAGCTGCAAAACAATTATTAGACATGTCTTTAAAACATACTTTTGATATATGATCTCAAATGTAATATTATTTGAAAATAAACTGCACGTTGTAAAGCTTTTCGACCTCGGTTTAGTGTACGAGTCTGTCTCAGCACTTGACACTGAACAGGATTGATGAAAAAAAAAAATCTGACATACTGAACACTGTAGAAGATAACTCTATAGTGACAATGGTTGACAATGACATCTACAAGATAAGGTTACTAACGTTAGATTTCTCTGAAACCAACCAAGTCTCACTTTGAAGTCATCAAAATCTGGCGCTTGGGCCACTTGCGGGGTCAGACACTGACGAGAAAGCAGTCCTTAAATGTTGGCATGATACGCAGCCGGTTGCTGTTGTAGTTTAACGGCACTCTGTAGCCTCAGGGGGAAACACGGTGGCACAATAACGAAAGTTAAGGCGGCAAAAGTCAAAGTAAGATGGGCAGGAGTGGTGGTGGATGGGTCCAACAACCACTGCCTTTCACCCTTGAGAGCGGTGTTCGCGATCCATAAAGACTATAAAGCCAAACCCTGTTCTTTTTTCCGAAACCCAACCATGTGCTTCTGTTGCCGTAACCTAACCACAAGCATTAGTTGTTGGAGGGAAAAACAAGTCAATTTGTGTTGTTGTACCTACACAGTGCTTTTATTTTGAAAGAGAGAAAAACTGCATTTGAGAGAAAAACTAAACTATTTTAAGCCCAGTAACTAACATTAGCTCTCCTGCTGCTCCAACAAGCAGCCTTGAACTGCGGTGTTTTTTTTTTTGGATACTTAGTAAAATAAATCTATACTGAAAAAAAATCTTACACTGAATATCTTCTGTAATTATTTATCTGTTTTTTGATTAAAAAAGTGAAAGGTTGAAAATGTTTAACTTTGGGTAAAACGCTGTGCTCATCATGTTCACCAGCTGTCTGATTACAATGGAGAAGGGGCAGGACAGATAACTTCAAGACCAATAGTCACAGAGGACAAATGCTGTACACATGCTAAATAAAAACATCAATTGCTGTTTTCATGTGGGGAAAAAAGGCTTTAGTGGACAGAAACACCAGCGACTGTCTGACCAATGACAATTTGGCCAGATGAGAGCATAACAACCAACCAACCAGAAGTTTACAGAATGTGTGGGAACCCTGTGGCACTTTAAGTAGCACATGAAGCTTTTCTGCTCTGTATAAGTGTGTTTCAAACACACTGAGATAAAAGATTGTGGTAAAGAAACAAAACCAGGGAGATACAACATTTAGTCATTCTTCTTAACTTATGTCCGACAGTGTTTGGCATAAAAATGTTGTCATGATCATAGCAGTACATTTCAAGCTTGTTTTTTATACAGGCTGCATAGAAACAAATATTTGGGCAGTATGGCCACCAGTTAACTGATTTGCGTTGATTTGATTGACTCACTGTCTAAAGGAGTGCATGGCTTTCTTTGCAATTTACAAATGTTATATTGTCTGAAGAAGTGTGGCAGGTGGTGAATCATCTGCCACTGAGAGATAGCATAAGCATTTACCGCCGGGCTGCTGGAGATTATAGACCTGATGTGCAGCTAGCTCACTGATGTGAGGATTACTCTCTTTTAAAAAAGTTTTTTTTTTTTTGTACAGTGCACATTTAATTCTATATTTTTGTTGGCAAGTGAAACATGTAAAATACAGTTTGCTCCATGCCTGCTGACATTAGAAAGTCTTTAAATCACTCATCATTGTGTTACAGTGATAGATAATAGATCTGAAGCCAGCAGTACGTGTCTCAACAGTCTTTGGGTGGGTCTTGGGAAGTTAGATTCCTCACATGAATAGTTCTGTATGTAAAACCACATGCGTATGTTTACCTGCTAACAAGTGTTATGTTACTCTAAATAAGATTGAAGTCAGTTGTCTAATGTCTTTTTTCGTCTTTGTTGTTCTGTACTCACGCCTGTGGTGTTTCTGCACAGCACTTCAATCAGTCAACACTGTCAAGCAAACTGCTGGCAGGAGTGTCATGTCTATTCTGCTGGTGCAAGTGTTTTTCTTCTGTGGAGTGCAGCATGTGATTGTGTTTAGCACAAATGCAAAGTGCACTTTGTCTATATTCGTTCATTCATTGTCTTCTTCTTAGTGTGATGCCTTTGTTGGCCCCTCCCACATAGGATTACAAAACACTGTTCTTTCAAAACCGCCCTCCTGTGTTGCATTTATAAAACAAAACAAAATGTGAAAAAGGAAAAGAAACAAAAGAAAAAAAAATAATTTAAAACTGAATGAAGAATGTTCCTAATGTACCGCTTACACAAGAAACTACCAAACATTTACAGATGATCCCAATAAAGAGCCTGCTTTCTTTTCTCTCAGGCGTTCTCCAGATAAGTGGCTAAATTGAATGTTTCAAATGTGAACAGATACCTCAGACTGCCATCTCCCATGTTTATAAGATTGATATCTATTTTTATCTCTCTAAACAAAGCATTGTGCAGCTGACAATAAACGAATCGTAGAAAAAAAACTTTAGCTCTTTTTTTTATGTTGTTTAGACAGCATTGAATGGATCTGCATTTCTTCCTCTAGTGTGTGATGGGCCAGAGAAACAGCTCATCCTCTGAAATCTGAAGCACGGCAGGGATGATCCTCATCGTGTTCCACGATGCGCCCATTCCCTCTTTAAAAAAAAAGTCTTTGAAAAAATTCAATAGAGAATTGGGCCAGGTTCCCACTGTAAGTGGAAGTGCCACAAAGTCGGACAATTTTCCGTGGAGTGCTATCCCAACACAATCTCACTCCAACCTTGTCACATACTGACATTTGGTCATCGACTTTCCATGTCCAGATATGACATGCAAGGTACCCTGGGTGCGTTGGTTGTTGATGTGTCCAGTTATATGTATTGTCTTTTTTCAACATACACTTCAGCTTTCACAGGAAATTTAACGTTTACATACAGTCTCTCTCAAAATAAACGCACTACGTCGGTCCAAAACCACAAATTGATATTTTTTTCCTTCAACAACAAAAATACAGTCAGGTCCATAATTATTTGGACAATGATACAGTTGTCATCATTTTGGCTCTGTACACCACCACAATGGGTTTTAAATGAAACAATGAATACCTGCTTAAAGTGCAGACTCTCAGCTTTCATTTAAGGCTTTTTTCAAAAATGTAGTATGAACCGTGTAGGAATTACAACCATTTCTTCACACAGTCCCCCAACTTTAAGGGCTCATAAGTATTTGGACAAACTAACATAATCATCAATTAAACAGTCAGTTTTAATACTTGGTTGCAAATCCTTTACAGTCAATGACTGCCTCAAGTGTTGGACACATAGACATCATCAGATGCTGGATTTCTTCCCTGGTGATGCTCTGTCAGCCCTTTACTGCAGCCGTCTGCACTTCCTGCTTGTGTTTTGGGTGTTTTGCCCTCAGTTTTGGCTTCAGCAAGAGAAATGCATGCTCAGTTGGATTCAGGTCAGATGATATGATTTGGCCATTGCACAACATTCCACTTCTTTGCCTTAAAAATGTCTTTGGTTGCTTTTGCAGTATGCTTCAGGTCAATGTCCAACTGCACTGTGAAGCATCATCTAATGAGTTTTGAAGCATTTGGTTGAATCTGAGCAGATGATGTAGCCCCAAACACTTCAGCTTTCATCCTGCTGCTCTTCTCAGCAGTCACATCATCAATAAATACAAGAGAACCAGTTCCACTGGCAGCCATACATGGCCATGACATAACAGTACCTCCACCATGCTTCACTGATGACGTGGTGTGCTTTGGATCATGAGCAGTTCCTTGCCTTCTGCCTTCTCTTGTCTTCCCATCATTCTGGTAGTTGATCTTTGTTTTATCTGTCCATAGTATGCTGTTCCACAACTGTACAGGCTTTTTAGATGGTTTTTGACAAACTCTAATCTGGCCTTCCATTTTTAAGGCTAACCAATGGTTTGCATCTTGTGATAAACCCTCTGTATTTATTCTAGTGAAGTCTTGTCTTGCTGACAAGAGCAGCAGGATGAAAGCTGAAGTGTTTAGGGCACCATTATCTGCTCAGATTCAACTAATGCTTCAAAACTCATTGGACGATGCTTCACAGTGCAGTTGGACAATGACCTGAAGCATACTGCAAAAGCAACCAAAGACATTTTTAAGGCAAAGAAGTGGAATGTTGTGCAATTGCCAAGTCATATCATCTGACCTGAATCCAATTGAGCATGCATTTCTCTTGCTGAAGCCAAAACTGAGGGCAAAACACCCAAAACACAAGCAGGAAATGCAGACGGCTGCAGTAAAGGGCTGGCAGAGCATCACCAGGGAAGAAACCCAGCATCTGATGATGCCTATGTGTCCAACACTTCAGGCAGTCATTGACTGTAAAGGATTTGCAACCAAGTATTAAAACTGACTGTTTAATTGATGATTATGTTAGTTTGTCCAAATACTTATGAGCCCTTAAAGTCGGGGGACTGTGTGAAGAAATGGTTGTAATTCCTACACGGTTCATACTACATTTTTGAAAAAAGCCTTAAATGAAAGCTGAGAGTCTGCACTTTAAGCAGGTATTCATTGTTTCATTTAAAACCCATTGTGGTGGTGTACAGAGCCAAAATGATGACAACTGTATCATTGTCCAAATAATTATGGACCTGACTGTATGTGGTTAAGTTAAAGAAAAAAAAAACAGGGTTTGGCTTTATAATCTTACAGGACACGAACAACGCTCTCTCAGGTGAAGGTTGGGGTTTGTTGGACCTTTGACGTTTTGAGACCGAGTTGAGAGCTCTGTGTGTCTGCCTGCTTGTGTGTGTGTGTGTGTGTGTGTGTGTGTGTGATTGCATGTGTCACTGAGTGTATCTCTCTCTCTGTTTAGATACAACTAACAAAGATGTGTAAGCATGGGATGCATATTCTATCATTCATCATAGTCAGATCATTTATATCATATCTAATATACACTTCATATCGTTTATCGTTTTCTTGCCAGATTCGTCCGCAGGTCACGAAAAAAATAGCTGCAGATTGCAAGCCGCCCAGGGCACTCAGTGCCTCATTTAGTGTAAACAGCCTGATGACATAACATGGGCACCGAAAGCTAGTGGGCTCACTCTGAAGTTGCCAAAATCTGGCGCTTGGGCAGTGACTTGCGGCGTCAGAAACCAACAAAAGAAGCAGTCCCTTGGAGTTGGCATGATTCGTGGCTGGTTGCCCTTATAGTTTACAGGCACCTGGCAGCGAGACAAGAACGAAAGTTAAAGCAGCAAAGGTTTGAGAATGGTGGTTGTGAGTTGTGGTGGGTGGGTTCAACAAACACTGACTTTCCAGGGAAAGCAGTGTTCACGTCTTGTAAGAATATAAAGGCAAACGTCAAGTCGTGGTGTTGTATCGACGTAGTGCATTTATTTTGAAAGAGACTGTACGTAAACAGTACATTTCCTGTGAAACGGGAGTGTGTTTTGAAAACAGATAATGCATGTAACAGGCTGAAGCTGACACGGCGTCCCAGAACATCAACAACCAACACACCCAGGGTACCTTACACGTCGTATCTGGACATGGAAAGTCCATGACCAAATGTCAGAATGTGACAAGATCAGAGTGAGAATGTGTTGGAGCTCTCCATGTGATTTAAACAGAGCAGAGGAGCAGAATTGCATCCTGACTGGCGCAGATAAAAACGCTTCTTATGTGAATGTCCAGGCGACTGCTGATGGGCGACTGTGCAGCAGTTAGCAGTTAACAATTTTATTGTATCACTCATCATCCTTAAGTTTGTGTTATCCTCAAAAGCACAACTTGATCTCAGACTGAGGCAAGCTGGAACCTGGCCAGGCCTGGTGCATGACTTATTGGCTTCAGCCTCTCCGCTGCAACTAAGCTGGGCACAGGTTTGCACCAAAGTCCCCCTGATAACAGCCTGGACACTGATTGACAGAGCTGCACAAAGGACATAGAAAAAATAATCACATACCTACTTTTATTTCACAGAAGAGCAATACCTTTTGGATTGCTTTGTGGCACAAAATTGAAAGAAGGCTCTGTTCTACCAAAACTGAACAGTTAACTGTGGTGTGTACTCACCTGCCAGCTATTTTCATATTCTACCTGTTGGCTGAAAAGACAGTTTTCGCAGCAGGATGTAGACTGATGAAACAGAGGGAAAGTCATATTTCCATCTCCACATGTGTCAAAATCACTACTCATCTGCTTGGTGGTAACCCTGCTGCTCGGCCACCGTTCTCACAGCTCAGTGCTTCACGGGAGCAGTCAGATTTGTCACATCATATTGAGCTGTTCCTCTGCCATTATGCATCCATTTAGAGCTTTCTTCTTGTCTCATTGCAACGGGAAGTAGAATGATTTAATTACGTCACTATGATGTGTGTGAAGTTATTAATATTGCATGTTAAAACGTGCTGACATCT
Source organism: Epinephelus lanceolatus (assembly GCF_041903045.1). Taxonomy (NCBI): domain Eukaryota; kingdom Metazoa; phylum Chordata; class Actinopteri; order Perciformes; family Serranidae; genus Epinephelus; species Epinephelus lanceolatus. The sequence continues at coordinate 36,415,549 of NC_135749.1, read as the reverse complement.
TTCATGATAAAAATTAGATCTCCGATTTTGATAACATCTCAAGTGGAAGCCATCCAGCAGTTGGCTGCAAAAACAATTTGATCTAACAAACGGTAAGATTGGAAATAAACGTCTAAATACAGAGATGCACTTAGATGTTGAATACAAACACCTTGACAGAATTCATCTGTTCCTAGTAATATATTTTGTGTAAATTAGGACTCCCTAATATGCTAGACTCTAAAGTAAGAAGTCTGGCCAACTCTGCTCCTTAGCTTTGCACTCTTAAGCTATAATTTCACACCTTCCTGTAAAGTCAGAGGGACATTTTACTGAATACTTATCTAATGTTGAGTTTGATGTGTAGGTTGAGAAATGGTTGCCATGGTCAAAATGACATTAAATGAGGCTGTAGTTACCTTGGAAAATGGACTCTTGCTTACTTGACACATTCAGGTTTTCCTCCTCCTCAGACGTTTACATTCAAATTATTTAATGCTGTGTCGGATTCAACAACCTGAAAGCCAGCTTTTTCCATCACAGTCCCCAGGCTGAATCTTCTTGCAGTAATAGCATCAGTAAATGGGTGTAGCACAGGGAAGTCCTTAAAAAGTCTTAAATATGCACTAACTAATAAAAGTAAAGTATTAAATTGCATTAAATTGGTTGATAGACTTGCATTTGTATAGCGCCTTTCTAGTCTACCGACCACTCAAACCCCTTTTACACTCCATGTCACATTCACCCGTTCACACACACAGTCACACACTGGTGGTCAAGACTACAACGCAAGATGCCACAAGATGCTACTTGGATAAACATTCACAAGACAAGGATACTTTGACATGCTCACTGGAGGGGGTCGGGTATTGGACGATTTGATTAGTGGACAACCTGCTGTACTTTCTAACATACACCCCAGATTTCAGATGGGATGGGTTTTGGTGTTTTTAGTAAGGTCACTGCTAGAATTAACGTTGTTGGTTCTACAGGAAAAATCATTTTGAAAAGAAGTTGTATTCAGTGGCCTGTATGCACACAGTTACTCTATTTTTGCCTTTGTAGCCGGCCTGCTTTGTGGTTTATTGTTTTTTGTTTTTAGCACAGAGTATCATCAGTGTTAGCTTACCTTATGTTCACTTTTTGGGTGTATTTCCATTGCAAGTTTGGTCTTGAATTTGATTTAAGTCTTAAATTTAGCCTGATTTTACCTGTAGACACCCTGGTGGCAGTGTTGATGAAGGAGCACTGACAGTTGAAACTTAAAAAAACCCTTAGAGACATGCAGGGTTGATCATTTGAGAAATTGAGAATTGGGAGTAGTCGTTTGGATCCAATCTTACCATTAATAATAGATTTTATTGTGGATCCTTTAAAGGTCTTAAAAGGCATTTTATTAATTAATCTAAAAATGAAGCCTCAGTTGGTTTTAATTTGTCTTTTATTTTTCAGAAGTCTTAAAAAGGCTAAGACATAGGACATTTGGGGGTTTTATTAATTGGTTTTCGATGTATTATTGTAAAAACTCAACATATTTGGTTACCGAATGTCTTTCGAATTAATGTCACACAGATTGGAATTTGTGTTTGACTGTGATGTCCAGTGGATCCACTGTTTGCTAGTGACCTGTCGATGTCCTCTGGATAAAAGTGCAAATTCAACGAGAACCGGCTTTTTATCTGAGATACTGGGACATGAAACTGATACAAGGCATTGCATTCAAGGCTTGTTGTATTTTATGCAAAAAGCTTTTTAAAGTCAGCACTGTGGGAGTCAAGGTGGAATTACTCATGCAGAATGAGAAACACAAAATCGCCAAGAAAACTTGACAACAGACGCCACATATTTCCCAATTCTGTTGCGACCTCCAAAGCCTGAGCCACATGTATGCTGCTCAGTCTAGTCCAGTTCCTCTGTTCCCTTTGTGAAAACTGGTGTGCATCTATACAGTATGAATAAACCATACACCCACACATATGTCCTGCTATTTCCAACTCACTTTACCTAGGCTTTCATGTGTAACCTAACTATTCTAAAGACAGCTGTTCCTTCTTGGTTGTGATAAAGAAAGACCATTGTTGAGCTTAGTCCCTGGATTGCCAGCGTATTCCATCAGACCAAGGACAAATCAGGTGTTGCACGTTTCCACCAGCTACTAGACACACCTAGGGCTGGGCGGTATGGCCTAAAATCAATATCACGGTATTATTTTGGGGGGATACAGTGACGGTATGATATCGCGGTATCGTCTTCTCTCTTTTTTTTTTTTTACACCTTAAATAAAACCATTTAAAAAGCCATACAATTCTAGGATGGAAACTATTTATCGTCAGAAGTAAAACAGTTGCTAATCCATCTATTATTGTGTATAAAACATCATATAGTATGTATAAACTAGAGGAAAGAGGGAGGGCTGCTGGCTCCCGGGCTCCCTTCTCCCGCGGGCCTGGGTTTGGTGCGGTCGGCCAGGCCACCTCCATCACGTAGCGAGGGAGGTGCGTGAGGCAGGCAGGCAGGCAAGCAGGCTGGCCGCTGGGCCCTGTTCTGCCGCTGTAGCTGGAGTAACTGTATGAAGGTAACCAAAAAAGCAGTACTGCGGGTCATGTTTACTGCGTTAAGTTACCGTCACCGCGAATACCGCCCAGCCCTAAACGCACCCTGTCCTTTACAATTCCATTGTCAAGCTGTTCTTTAGCTGGGCGCTGGAACCAATGAGGAGTAGCCTAATAGGAACAATGGCGAGTGCTATTGGGTGAGATAGATGCTGCAATTGAGGCTGTTCAAAATTGACAAATTTCTCCATATAAATATGGCGGACATCATAGTTTGTATTAATTTAGCTCCCCTTCACCCTTAAATCCTCGGCAAAACAAGTATGTTGGTATGACTAGGCATCAGTGTGGCAAAAAAAGATGATAGATTCAGATGCATATTTTGGTCTCTAGTGATTGATTAGGGAAAATGGAATCTCTCTCCCCCAAGGAAATCTGTTAGAGTAAACACAGTGTCAGACTGAAGATGGAAACAATGTGTAACCAGCAACCAGATGACAATTCTGTCTGATATGAAGCAAGTTACAATGAACATTGGGGCAAAATTGACCCCAACCCTAAGAATATGATGTTAGTTTTTTCTTCAATTTTGGTAATTGTAAAAGTGGTCTTAAGTTTTTTATTCTGAGTGGCATTAAAAAAGTCCTAAAGTCCTGCAGCCTCAAGCTGTAGGAACCCTGACATCAGAATATTGTACACTCGTTTAGAGACTGGAGAAACACCTCTTCTTCTGCACTCTAGAGCCATTTATTTCTTACTCTAAGACAAGGCTGAAATGAGTTATGATTCACAAGCCTTTCTGTCATTGTTTAGATTTATTTTGACACTGATGAGGTGCATTAATCTACTGCTAGCTTGTAACTAAGGCTCATCCAGCCACATCATTCCTGCATGTTGCAGTGGAACAAACTGCAGTTCCTTTCCAGAGGCAGAACTGGCTCCACAAAAACAACAAACAACAGAGGATTCATTTGTATCCTATGGAGATTTCTATGTGAAAAATATTTTTCTGGCCTGATAGTGTTGACTGATCAAAGGAATTACTTTTAGATTTGTAGCATTGCAACACTTTTTTTTGCAAACTGTGCATGTGTCAGTGGGTTTACCATTTACCTGTAACCTTTATTTTCCCAGGGATGCTCTTTGTGCTGAGCAAGCTTGTTTACCACAACACCCTGCTTCACATTTATATTGTTAGACATTCTCACACCTGGGAGCAGTGCAAGTACACTCAGTCCCTGAGAAGCTTCATTTGTACAAATTGGAGCTCAGTGCCTTACTTAAAGGCTCCCCAGCTAATAAGAGAGCATTCTCTGTTTTTCTATTCACATTTCCATTGTAGCATGGAACCAAAACACACGCCATCAAGTTATAGCCATGCTTCTTAAATCTTTCAGATATCTGAAATCCTTTTATAGAGTGAAACTTTCTGAAACTGTAACACTAATAAGACCTGTGACACTTCATATTCAGTGTAATAACCCATAGCTGGTATCTTTAGGCCACTTTATTCTAAACACAGGCTAAACAAACAAAATTTGCACCAGTGTTTGACTCAGGTTTAGAGGTGTCATGTGACCAAGATGACAGGAGATGTGAGATTAGAAATGTCATCCATGGCTCAGAGGAATCTGCAGCTGCATCCTAACCAGCTTGCTGCTCTTTCATGTTTTGGAAAGAAATTAGGTGCTCGCTGTTATTGGCTTGAGGTGCCGGTTGTCCTCTTTCTTATTATGTCTGAGGGTAGAAAGCCCTGGATTTGCCATCAAGCAGCCACAAGAACCACAATGTGCTCGTTTTGTCTCTGGGAAGCTATTTAAAACATCTTTCTTGAGCAGTTGCAAAGCAAAAACCTCAAGCAATTTGAACCTTGATATAAAAAAATATGATACATAAATTTGAACCTTTCTGGAGATCTCATCCAAAAATAACAAATACAGATTTATTGATGCCAAATATTGTCCTTTTTACCTTGTAATCAGCATGTTGCTGAATGTAGGATTACAGGTACTACAAAATGCAATGTACTTAAATCAACTGATTTTTTTATCATTTAAGGGGTGCCACATCATATTAAGCTTTTTGGCTTTTTGGCTTTTTAGCTTTACCTGCAGATCTGTCATTCTTTCCTTGTGTTTTAAAAGGAAGCTCTTATGCATTTTCCTAATTTCTGTCACATAGTGTTTACATTATGTAGCCTAGCCTGCTACATGTAGCTACATGCTTATGATGCTAATTTTGTCAATTTCTCCCCAATTGTGGATCACATTTGTGCTGGAACGCTTCTGGAAGCTTTTACTGGTGCTTTTTCACAGTAGAAAGTGCTGCTATTCACCATTACAGTCATTCCACCAGCTATAATAACAGGCAGAGAAGCCAAGATATAGTAGACCCAGAAATGCGGACCAACCAGAGCCGACTGAGCTTTATTCTACAGTTACACATGAGCAAATGCAGGTGAGTGACTATTGCCTGCTGAGGCAATAATGTGGCAGGTGCTAGTTGTGATGCAAATGGAAAGCTAGCTACCATTAGTTTGCCAATAAATACCGCAAAATATTATATTATTAATACATTTTCCATTGTCTTTCGTTTCAGGCCTGTCTCCCGACTCGCTAATATCCAGGCAGCATCCTTATTGGGCTGTCTGTATTTTTCATAGCCAATATCATACACTCTTAACCCAAATTAGTTGACTTTACTCACAAATTGCGTGGAAACCCGTTGCCTTATACCACTTTAGTTTTTACATTAGCTAAAACTAAATAAGTCAAGTTGTATTAACATAGAACCTTTTGTTTTTACACGTTATGTATGTTTTTACAAAACATGAAAGAATTAGTAATGATTACTCAGAAGTTTAATTAGAAACAAAATCTGGGTTTACAGTGTACAGCTTGGGATAGTTGGGAGAGATTTACTGCCTCAAGCAATGGAGTGCAAGTATCTCGGGGCTTGTTTATGAGTGAGGGTAGAATGGAGCGTGAGATGGACCAGCGGTTTGGTGCAGCTTCTGCAGTGATGCAGGCGCTGCACTGTACCGTCATGGTGAAGAAGGAGCTTACAAGGCTAAGCTTTCAATTTGCTGGTCCATCTATGTCCCAACCCTCACCTATGGTCATGAGCTGTGGGTGGGAATCAAAAGAATGAGATGGCAAGTACAAGCGGCTGAAATGAGTTTCCTCCGTGGGGTGTCTGGGCTCAGCCTTAAAGATAGGGTGAGGAGCTCAGACATCTGGAGGGAGCTCGGAGTAGAGCTGCTGCTCCTTTGCTTCGAAAGGGGTCAGTCGAGTGGTTTGGCAACTGATCAGGATCTTCCTGGGCGCCTCCAGTTTGAGGTGTTTCGGGCATTTCCCACTGGTAGGATGCACAGGGACAGACCCAGAACACACTGGAGGGATTACATATCTCGTCTCACCTGGGAACACCTTGGGGTGCTCCAGGAGGAGCTGGAAAGCGTTACTGGGGAGGGGGAAGTCTGCGGTGCTTTGCTTGGCCTTCTGGCCCCACGACCCGGCTCCAGAAAAGTGGATGAAAATGGATGGATGCATGGAATATTATACAGTTTTGGCTGGTTAGACACGGCATCATGGCATAACCACTGGCTGGTTAGACTACTTCTTTGCTATTGGTTAAGGCTGTGACTTCGCCAATGACAGTTAACCAAAGTTGGTCTCTGTGGGAAGTGAAGATGCAAATTTGCTCTGCCACCGGAAGCGAATGTTTTATTCACTGTTTTGCTTGTAGTGAATGTAAGTGAAGGGAGGCTAATATTCCCTGGTATTAATTTTGCTAATGTGTAACTGTGCTCTAAAGAAAGCTAATATGGAGCATTTGAATACAGGTGTTACAGCACAGACAATAGGAAAGATAATGTGTGTTTTGAACATTAAAGCATGTAAACACATTTTAGTAGAAACCCACAGTACAAGTATGGACCTAAAAAATAATATAGTAGGTCCCTTTTAACCTGTATTAATTTACCTATGAAATTAGAGATATTGTGTGACAGTGTATTGTATAGAAATTTTTCAATTTCAAGTTGGCTTAAATTATTTTATTAGTTCTGCAGAAGGTATTTTTTTTTCCAGTGACGAGATTGAAAACCATTTCAGAACATTGAATTTTGACTTTTGGCCCTGTAATTTAGTTGTTTTGGTTACAACAAACTACTGAGCATACACTACACTCATTAAGTTACATGTATAGAGAATGCCTCTCACCTTGCAATTAAAAAGTAAACCCTTCTTTCAGCTAGTTTGAAGTTACACAAATTAATAAAAGTTGCATGGTGCATACACAAGGTATTGTATGATTTAAAGGTAAATAACTGTAGACATCATACAGCTGCTGTGAAAACATGTTGACTGCTGTACCTGTAGACTTTCCACATGCATGACTATGTGGAATCCACATGAGCTGGACATGAAACGTGTTTCATGTGCAGCAGAAGAATCAGAGGCAGCTGACCTTTTGACCTCCTGCCATGTAAATTAGCCGAGCATAGATAAAACTATCACACGGAGCCCTGAGGCGGGAAAGCTCACCTCTGACACACCAGGTATTGGCATTGCAGTTGCATCTCCTCCCCCGTCGCCTCAAGCTGTTAGCTTAGCCCTGACCTCACTCTGACTGCTGGACGTTTGGATCAGCAGGGTTGTTGGAGGTGTTCTGTTTCTGTCGTTGTAACCTTCCACAGTTGTAAATTGTAAGTGAGCTTGCTTTGTTTATCCCAACAAAACTGATAAAGATAGATTTTTTTGCTTGTGCTGTTTACATATTTAAAAAGTACAGTATTAGAGTTTAATATATGAATAATTTGACATGTAGTTTAATCAGTCTTCACAGTATTGGTAGGTTTGTTTCCCATCATGTATTTAGAAATGTGTTTGTTATTTAACAATTTCCTCCTTCACTTTAGTGTCATTTTTATTTAATGAAAAAGGGAGTGAAGTAAATAATCACTGGCCAATTTACACTTATAGACAATTTTTTTTTCTCACCAGTGGTTCACAGCTCTATGTGCAGATTCCATGTGACCACATACTGAAGAAAATATGCTTCTACTTTAAAAAGAGATTATAGCACATCTTTAGATTTTGTGCAGGTGACAAAGTTGAAACTCTGACAATAAAAAAGTTAAAAGCACAAGCAAAGAGGATTTAGGTGTTAGGTGTTAGGTCTTAAAATCTTGCGCTGTCCATTAATAGAAGGGGGTAGCTGAACCTGTGAAGGTAGAGTTTTTAGTTGTGTGTCAGCTTTTTGCAGAGCCTACGCATGTGGCCTACTCATGCATTTATATTTGTTTGGCGGTATGTCTATGACGCCTCCAAAACACAAGTCAACAGTTGGGTTTCTGTGAAATGCTGTAAAGTCTGACTAATTCAAAAGACTCCTAAAACACACATTGGCGTAGCTTAACGGTGGCAATCTCAAACTCAAGTAAACAAATCCGTTCTTTTATAACACAAACTTCACACACTTAACACTAAAGGCACATTTTTCCCGCAAAAACAGCATGCTAACATTGTTAGCATGTTGTTTTTGCGGGAAAAATGTGCCGCAAAAACAACATGCTAACATTGTTAGCACAAGTCTGTGACATTTTACGTTGTATAAATTAGCTTAGCAGCTAGCAGAGTTTTCCTCTACTCATAATCATTCAGAAACAACGGCAACATTTAACAAAGGTAACATTAAAAAATTCAGCTCTATTACAGCTCATAAGTTTCACCAACAAAACAGCTGTCTTGCACTAGAAACAGTTTCCCCACGAATACAACATGCTAATGTTATTAGCATGCGCCTATGGCATTCTACATTGCATGCATTAGCCAAGCAGCTAGTGGAATTATTTTCCTCTCATATGAAGCCAGGATAAATCACACACAGTATGCCATTTTGTGGAGGCTATAAGCAGGACTTATAGTTCTATGTCGAATAGACGCCATACCTACAGTGTAGCCTGAGGTGCACCTCCCCAGAAATGTAACTACACATTGCAGCAATGCAGAAATGCAGAATGTCTGTTTTTGTAAGCTGAAAACCATTTCCCTCAGTGGAAAGGAAGTCTTTGGTAAGACACAATGAATAGTGAAGACAATAAAGCCGCCATAAAATAGGATTTTCTATCTTGTGTATGCTTATCCTGGCTTCACATGGGTAGAGGAAATCTCTGCTAGTCGCTAGGCTAATTTATACAATGTAAAATGCCATAGGCAGATACAACATTAATAATAATAATAATAATATTAACATTAATAACATTAGCATGTTGTTTAATTGGGGAAAATGTTTCCAGCAAAAGACAAGTGCTTCGTCAGTGAATCCTGCGAATTATCATGAAGTCGATTTGTGTATTTGTGTTAGAAATTGTTGCCATTAAGCCATGTTTAATGTGTGTTTAATGTGTGTTTTGAGTCACCTGAAATTTATAGCACTTCACCGCCGACTAGTGGTTTGGAGGTGACACAGATACACCTCCTCACAAGTGTAGCCTATAAAGGCTAAGGCATAGGCTCTGTGTAGCTGAGGCAGAACTGTAAATTTGCTTTATTGTCTTCACAATTTATTGTTTATCTGTGAAACCAAACCAAACCTTTGCTTCCAGCTAGGGAAATGATTTTCAATTTACAAAAATACAAAAATAAGCACTTTTCTGTGGAGGTGCATGTAAGGCCAAGGTGTAAGCTATTGTGTAGGGTATGTGTCTACGTACAGCCTAAGCTGTAGGTATGGAGTCATTTAGAGGCAGAAGTACAAATCCCACTTGACCCTGACAGAGGTAGTGCCTAGCTCTGTATGTATGTGATCCTGGCTGAGTGCAGCCTGTATCAACCTGTGGCCCTGCTTGAAATTATGAATATGTATGAAAATGTCAGTCCACAGGAAGGACTCATTATAATATTGTTTACACTCAGTCCACATGGGTCACGTCCTATGTTTGACCCTTGCTGTCTGGGGATGTCCCTCAGACATGTGCTATTTTGACTTTTTGACCTGTGGAGAAACACTTTGCCTGAGGGACCTCTCTGCTAATAGCTATCTGATTGAAGAATCTGTCAACAAATCTTTCTTTTCTACGTTTCCGTTCCCTCCCTCCCTTTGTCTCTCTCTTTCTCTTCCTTCCTGGTCTCCCTCCCTGTGCATTTCATCCCTCCTGTTTTAAGACTGCGACCTCTCCAAATTTAGCAATTGGACATGGTAGACCGGTAGAGTGCTTTTTTGTTACCAAAAGACAGTCTCACATCAGACTCTTGACTCTTCTGTCCTAGTTCTTCACAGCTTTGAACGTTGATCCACACAGGCTCACATCAGGACACTTCAGATCATATCAGGGAAGTTTCTTATCACAGAAAACAACATAGCCGCCTGCAGCAATATGCAGGTTCCCAGAGTGTGACAAAGCACACAGCTAGTTTCCTGTTTTCGTTCGAAGCGTCATCGATGTGCTAGCATTTGCTGCTTTGAAAGAAGTTCAGCAGGCTGTGTCTTATTTTCTTCACATATTAACATTTAAAACACATGGCTATGCAGATTTCTTTTAAATTATTCTTTCTGTTAACCTGCTGGTTTAATGTTTGGATTGATTATTGTGCCATGGGTTTAGAGTGGGCTAAACTTACAAGACAAACAATAACAACTGAACAAGTTTATGCCTAATTCTTTTGATATTTGGTGAAGACACAGTAGTCAAATTTTGACAGTCACGACAATTATGATAAATGTGTTTATTTAAACAAACTATATGTTAATAACTCCAAAGACTAATATGCTATATATTTTTTTTGTTTGTCATCTTTCATTGAATCATATTTTTATTATATCATTATGTAATGTTAATTATTTTTTCGTCCAGTCTACTAATGGGAACAACATTTTTTTAAACTACTTACATCCTTAATTTACGTTGAAAAAAACCCACTAGACTCCATTTAAATAAACAGTAATTTTACCATGTATAGAGTCAGCATATTTTCACATCTAACTGGGTGAATTAAGGGTTTATTTTAACCAACCCAGAGTTGATGATCGTTGAAACAGTAGAAAGATGAACGAATATGGTTTTTATGAGTTTTCTTTTATTTATGTCAACGTTAAATGAAGTGTGTTTTATGACATTAAAATTAATGATTTTGGGGCTGTTTCTTGTTAAACAAAAATGATCTTACTCTTAAACAAAAAGTCTTTCTCTGTAGGGATCCTTTCTGTAATGTTGTCAGACATTTTAAATAACAATCTGAGCCTGCAGTGGCAAAAAAAAAAAACACTTTCAGTGGACGTTCGATGGTGCGCGCATGCCCTAAATGGTTACATAACAGTCTGTTTCTTAGTGCCCTCGCTGAGTGCTGGACATATTTCGAAAATTGTTGTTCCCATTAGTCAGTTAGACAAAAAGACGTAGGGAAAATTGTGTCCAGGTTGAAAAGTACCAGAGTTAACCTTCAAACAAATTGCACCAAGCCCTCTTGCCCAAACAACTACAAGTCATTTGTTCCTACTCTCTAATACAACCTACAGGAGCGCTTCCTAAAATGATGCCCCTACTGTCATACCTAAGTGATAAAAAGGTCATAGCCATTGATGATCAGAGCTTTAAACATGTGGTTGCCATGCAATACACACAAATCAGCCTATTGTAAGTGTAAATAACTCATCATAGACTTTTGGTTGCACATGGGACACAAACACTAGTCTCCTGGGTGAAATCCCTGCGCTTATGTGACATATCCACCATCCTTCCCTCCTACCCTGTGCACACTTTGTTGCTCTTTATAGACCCTTTTAGGGCCGACCGCACAGTGAAATAATTTTATTAGCTAAAGGCAAAACCTGCCTCTCCACCACAGGGCTGCAGGCTACATAGGAGTCTTAAAATGACTAGAAGGAGTCATGGCTCAAACCTTAAATTCAAACGGACTGGACAGAGGCGATCATCAAAAATGCTCACATGTGCAGCACACACTTCATATCAGAATAGGGTAAAAGTATTTCCTGTTGTAGGGATGAATAACGTTATGTGTATTAAGGGTTATCATGTTCACCTCATCAGAAATTGGGGGGGGGGTCATGGTCAACTCTCACGCATTGACCATGAGACTCGCGCAACTGACACTTTTCACATGCTCTCACGCCACATGTCCATTTTCTCACACAGTGAAAACTAAATTTATAACTGATAATGTCGCGGCGTGAAGAGGATACTGACAGCGCACGGACAGACAGGACAGAGCAGCAAAACGCAGCAGCAGCACGGTGTTATTCAGGTCATCAGGGGGAAAGCAAGAAATATACATATATCTATTATATTGTAATTTATTCCCATGCATGCTGCTCCGAGTAATCTCAGTCAGTGTCTCTTCCTCTCCTCTCATGCCGTGCGCACACAGGCAGGAGCGAGTGGGTTACTATGGTTACGGGAATGCTCTGTGTCTCTGTCGCTTTCTCATGATTCCCAATAATAGGTTTTTAGGTTGGCATGCCTATGTGTAGCGGTAGCCATCAGGTACAGTGCTGTGCGTAAAACCTCACTCCCCGACACATTAAGATGCGCACTAGCGACAGACACTCGGGGCCATGGATTTTAGTCTGGATTATGTATGTAACTACCTCAATGCTGAAATCTAGTAATATAATTTTACATTTTTGGTTAACATTATACATGGTTGCTCTTTCTTGTCTTAATCCAAGAGGTTAGGTGGTGTAGAAATGCAGGAAATTTGTTTTAAATTACATGTTTTTTCTGGGAGTTGGTTCATAAGGCCTTCCTGGAACAAATCTCACTCCAAGCTGAAGTCAAAAGTTGGCAGCCCTGGGAATATTGGATTTCTCTGTAAAGCCACTTTTTTTTTAGCACATTAGCTAATGTTAGCTTCGATAGCAAAACAAACTGGAGGAAAACGTTCAAGTGTCGTCCTCCTTTGTGAGACTGAAATAGTAATCAACCACAAAGCCGCTCTGCTGCTCTGTCCCTGCAGACAGAGTGCCTAGAGCGGGCACTGCCACTCTGAGAGTGCGGTGCTCTGGGTAACCGAAAGGTGCTTTGAATTTACAAATGGTCCAGTTTGTGCCAGAGTGCACTCCTGCACTAAGAATGAGTATTTCTGAATGCACCACTTGTATCATCTTCTTCCATTGTCTAAAACAAGCCAACCGAACTTGCTAGCTAGCACTAGGTTATGTCTGTGGAGAACTGTTTTGCCTCCTGCTAAGCCCTGCCCACCAAAAAACGTCAAAGTGTTTGCTAATGTTAAAAGGGTCTATACTTTGTCACCTGACTTTCTCCGTTGCTCCTGTCATAACTACTACAGCCACCAGAGTTCAACTCCTAAAAATATTGGTCGTAACTGCTGCCTGTACAAACAACTTGTGTCTTTGAATTTTGGAAAGCACACTCACATAAACGATTTATGTGCTTTATCTTCTGTAATATGGAACAGAGTTAACAGTTTAATTTTTATGTGATTGTACATACAATTGTTTTATTTTTTTTTATGTTTTTGATGTCTGAAAAACGTTAATGCTGAATTTTATCTTCATAAAGCTTCAATCTGTGTGAACACTCGAATGTTCCAAGTGACTGTGAGTGCACTCCTTCTGGTGAGTCTGCTGATAATCACAATCCATGCTTTAAATTCTAAAGTTCAAAATGTCTGTATGAAGTCTTGGACAAAAAATAAGTTGCCTAGAGAGACACATTGAAACATGAATTAGAGCCATGAGGAATCAGCGGGAGTCCTTTTTACTCTTCCTTTTTATGGGGGGCTTATTCTGAGATATTCTGGTTGTTTAAGGAGCTGTAACAAAGTGGATTTGTCCTCTCACATCATTCTCCCGTAGCCTCTTCTGTTTCCTCTTCACTTTCATCTCTGTCCACTCCCTGAAATGTCCCACCTATTATTTTTTTTTCTTAATTCCTGATACTTATTTCTGTTAGATCTCTACAATACACTTTTCCAGATATCAATTTGTATGGAACTGTGACCTTGTCTTTGGATTTTCTGTGACTCCTTTCATTTTATTGAAGGTCATTCTCAGCCAGGTGGCTATTGCTGCTCATGTTAACAACCCTGTTCCTTTTCTTCCAAATAAACCACAAATCAAATGCATAACTTCCTTTGCAGAAGTCATGTAGGATCATAACATGGACATTTACATAAACTGAAATTATGGTTAATATTTCTTTAAGCTGTGCCATTGTTTTCTTTCCTAACCACACCCATTGCTCTTGCTGGCATCTGTACTGAGCACGATATTTTTTTAATCTCTTTTATCCCCCCTTTCAGCATTCCTGTGTCGTTACATTTTATTCCTTCCCATTATCCTGTTTACTTTTATCTTGATTTTTATCTCTTGTATAATTAGTATGTGTAGCTCTGAAGTGAAAATAGAGACCCATATTGCAGTTAGAGCATAAATAAGTAATAAAATAGAACAGCGCTGATGATAATATAAAAGCAAAGGAATCAGGACAGCAAACTCATAGAGAATAAGAAACAAAGGAAAGCAAATGCCAAGGTTTAGTAAATCAAGCAGAAAGACACACAACATTGGTATTCGCAGCAGACTCTCTTGTGTAGTTACACCCTTTAATATGCATCTGTCACAGCTTTTTCCATCGCTTCTTCCTTTCCCTCTGTCCTTTTTCCTTTTCCTCCATCTGTCCAGGTGCGAACATTTTCCCAGACGTGCTATTAAAATGAGGCTAGTCCTCTTTCACTTAGTTCTCCAAAGCACTGGTTTGCCCTTCAATATCACTTCCTGTATTGACTGAGAAACATCCTTCCTTTCCATCCTTAAATCTGTTTAAGCCCTTCTTCTGTTTAGCAGATCCATTATTCAGGGTTTGTCATCTGCGTCTCCAGGTTCTTGGACAGGATTTTTTAGTAATGACATGAATAGAGATACCGATTGAAAACCTGTGGACATTTTGTTGTACACAAATAGAACATGCAACAACGTATAAAATATGGCTCAGGGGCTTGTTCTTGTAATTTTTTCTGAAGACCAAATCACAACGTTTGTTTAAATAACATCCAGACAGAAAATCCTGCATCACATACATAAAAGTAAACGGCGCTTGGGAAACACTGCCTACCTAAAAAAATCAACATCAGTTTAATGTACACTACATTGACAGTATTTTCACCGCTTTACCTTGCTGTCTGTCAGGGAACTGAAGCCGTTATCTCAAAGCTACCAGCCTCCATCGACAAAAACAGTAATTTTACTTCGCAGAACACGGGAGTTGCAAATCAGTCGCAATCTTGATTGGTTATGTGTAAGGAAAAGTGGAAAAAATATTCCAAATGAAGCTTACACTGATATTGTTTAGCTTCCATGTTGGTAGACGCTAGCAAAGCAACACAGAATATAAAATAAGTATATCAGAAACGTCAGATAGGTTGGGCCATTGTGTTTAACCATGTACCTCTACAGTTGAAAAAAAAAAGAAGTAAAAAAAAAAAGTAAGAAAAAAAAAAAACAGAAAAATTTGGAGGTGTTTGTTATGTATAGGATGTTATGCACTGTTTTTACTGGTCCGGCCCACCTGTGATCAAATCCGACAGTATGTAGCCTGTGAACTAAAATGAGTTTGACACCCCAGCTCTTGTATTAAATGACTCAGGTCGAGATCTGGAACAAAAAACTTAAATCGAGACATCCCTACCACAAATATGTCTGTATGGCAATGACATAAGATGGGGAACAGCATGAACAACGAAATACAATGACTGAAAGGCTACATTATAATAATGTTTTACTTTTCAAAAAATATTTTCAGATGATTTAATTTGAATTAATAATTAATTCAAATAACAGAAGAAAAGTTGAGGCTTCTTTTCCTCCAGTGACATAAGTGGCTCTGACTCTTTGTACCTTAAACTGAACGCCTGTCTTTTATCATCCATGATAGCTACTGTAACTAGCCAGTAAAAATATTATGGATTTTCCATCTTGAGTAACCGACAGGTACTAGTGCCAATTGAAGAATCAAATTTACAGTTATAGTTTGAATTTCTTAGGATGAGATAGGAGGTCTGAGATGGGATAGGACACAGCCATCAGTTTAGAAATGATTTCTGTTCTCAGAAGATATATCGTTTCCTTTCTTTAAAACTCATCAGTTTTAATGCTCATGTAATGAGGCCCTGTGACTACACAAAGAAAGCATGGGTTGTCATATGTCTGCTTTCTACCAGTTATGATTTTGACTTTGATTTATTATGTTTTTTAATTTCTGCTTTGTCCTCTCCAAAATAAAGTGGTCAACCACTGGTTACTGTTCCCTACAGCTGCCAAGTGTAAATCACAACCCAATAAAGCCAGCAGAGTAACCAAATCCAGACTCTTCCACCGCTGTCTGCAAAAGTGACACATTTTACTGCTTTGAAATGCTGCTGCTGCTGCTGGGAAGAATAATTCATGTTTGCTATTGTGGTTAAAAACATACAGATATAACTCAGTGATATGGCACAAAACACACGTGCATGCTACAGTGCACAAATCTTTTGCTTCAGAATATTTTTGTGTCGTTAAGCTGACGGCGACTTGCGACGACAACCCATGAATTAACTTTAATTTCTCTATCGCTCATTGCACAGCTAAACGATAATCAGCGCCAAAGCTCAGGGCTCATTCTTTCCAGAGCAATGAAGTAATTGTGTGTCTTATGTGTCACTGCCTTTGATCTGCCAACTGAAGTCATATTGGATCACGGCACCAAGACTCCTCTGATAGACCAAGGAGGAGGTTTGAATTCCAACACTGTAGAGACTTGTAAGGAGTGATACACTTCTTAGTTCCTGTCAATGATGAATGAAATGACTGCTGAAGAATGCCCTCGCCACCCCTCAAACACACACTCTCAGATACACACACATCCCTCTCCACCTCCTGAGATGTTAAAACATGCTGCAACCTGAGTGAAATATTCTCTTATACATCTGGAAGATAAGAAATCGTGTGCCAGCGGGTGCAGATATACAGTTGAGGTCTCACATGTACAGGCCATGGCAGCATGAGGCCAAGTATGTGTCAGATTTATACTGAAGTTAAAGCTTAATGCAAATCAGTGGCTCATGCTCATGTTTCTACCAACAAGTAAAGCAGTTATTTCTAACAGTTTTTGCTTAATCCAGTGTGAAGTCAAACCATCAGGGTTTTGTTTTTACAATCATCGGTGCTTTATGGCTGCATCACTGGCTTTTGTGTGTTTTCTTAAGCTTTATTTATTCAAGGAGGGTGCCCCGGCATGAAGGGCTCTCACACAGCTCCACCTTGCTTCATTGTCTTTTAATATACACCTGAGAATCTCCCGGTGCGACCACAGCCATCTTTTGTTGGCTTTTTGGTGCTTTAATGTTGGATTTGTCGCTCAAACTACATTGGTAGTTGTAGTGACCTGGTCTTTGAACATCTTTTAAACTGTGCCACCAGGACAGGGCAGGGACGAGGACAGGGCTCCACTTTCACATGTTAAAATCACAACTTTGCAGTCGCCAAATTTACCTTTTGATTGAACTTGGGATGCACCGATTTTTTCAAATTCTCAGCCAATACTGATACCATTGTTTGAAATAACAATTTAGCCAGTAGCCGATGCCAATGTTTTTATATTGGTGTTTCTTTAGTTTTTTGTTGTTATTTATTCTTTTGTTCCAGGGAAACACAGAAATCTTCACGATCAAAAAAATGAACAGTTTCTTCATTACACTACCCTTGAATGAGCACAACTGCAATAATAGGCCTACACATGGAACACGAAACAAACTTTAACCTTCTTTCACATCATCACATCAAACTTCTTTAAAAAATAATCAGTAATCAAAAAGCAATAATCCTTTTTTACTAAATATGATACATCATAATTCCCTCTGTTATATCTTTTTTTAGAGTGCTGTGAAAACATCATCACATTTCTCCCTCAAACAGCTGGATTTATTCAAGTTTCTCACCAAAAGCTACATTTTACAATATTACATGGAACACCTCATGAGAAGGTTATAATTTACCTTTGCTCAGTTCTACTTTTTACTGGATAGACTTTGAACGACTCACAATGTAAATCAATGCAACCTCCATGAGCTGTTTGTTGCGGCCACCGGCTGCTCAGAGGTAATGATAACTAGCTGCTGACTGCTAACAGCTAACTTAAATAGTTCTCCCGCTGATTTCATGTTCTTTCTCTCCACATCCACTCCTCTCAGTAGTGTAGTGATAGTTGAAAAGGCACCAGAGAGCTTTTGTTATTTTGACATGATAACAGCGCAGCATGTTTCGGGGTTCACGTGACATCAGTGTACTCGCCCCAGAGAGCAGGTAAAGTGGAAGGAGCTGGGGAGGGGGGGCGGAGGGGAGCAGAGACCCCCAAAAAGGCCTCTGTATTATTTAGGAGGCTTTGCACGTAGTTACGTTGTTGTGGCCTTATGTCGTATTTCTAAATAAAAGTAGTAATATATTAGTAAAAAAAAGTAAAAGATAAACATTTTGATGACGGCGCTCTTAGCATTCGGCTTTACAGCCTATGCCCAGGGCTGGCTCTGGATGATCGTCATCTAATTAATAACAATCTAAAAATAATTGATTTGAATGATAATTTAACATCAATTTTTAAGTCAAAAGAAAATATTAACATCACCTACAGTAGATAAACTAGAAAACTGTGAGACTATGACTGCAATCAACATATAAATGACTCTAACAGCAGAAGGTTGAAACATAATTAGGTATCAGCTCAGCCAAGTGAGTGAGAATACTTGCTGTGCTGTTGTCAGCCAGCTCTTCCTCCCTTCATTTCCTTTCGGTCTCTACAATATCGTCTGTCTTATCAAGGCAAAAATAAACACAAATAATATAAAACTAGCAAAATTTTAGCACATAGCCTATATCTAAGGCTGTGGTTATGGATTTGAGCAGAAAGTCCAAAATTTCTAAATGAAACTTCAACATATTTAGTCCATACCAGAGGTGGGACCATTGTTTTGCAAGTCACAAGGACTGTGTCTCAAGTCTTTGCACTCAAGTTCCAAGTCAAGACTGACAAGTCCAAAGACAAGTACCAAGTCCTAAACATAATTTGCTCTTCAAATTAATTGCCATTTTAACAACAGCATAATGATGTGTTAAATTTACATGAAATATATTAAAAATCGTGAATGTTTATTGTCTGTATGTCTGTCTTAAGTCTGCCCTGTTCACCTTTGGTGTGTATGTGCCACCTTTTTTTTCTGCATTATTTCACTCAATAAAAAGAGCATGAATGTGTTTTAAAATGCGTACATAAATCTCTTGTTGCATCTCTTGTTTTGCACAGTGCAGTAACTTTTTGTTTCACCACTGCATAGTTTTTGTACATCAAACTTATCTTCTGAATCATTTTTTTTCCAGCTGGCACTCAGTAATGTTAGTTCTTGACTTGTTGGGAATAAATAGCAGTAACTTAAGTTAGATACAGGAAAGTTGATACAAAAAAAATAAAGCAAAATGAACTGATTTGTGGCATACTGTTGAAATAACCTACAATTTAAACTTTGGGTTTGAGGAAAGGTATCAAAGCTTCTCTGGTATGTGTTTATACATTTTTTTTTTTTTAGGAAAATCCAACATACCATGCAGTACCTGGAAACAAATACAATATGAGTGTTGCATAAGGTGATGAGTGTAAGGAGCTAAAAACAAAACAAAAAAACCCCCACAATTTTCAGTCCTTGTCATTTTTACAAATTAACAATTGCTGATGTTGAAACTTCATCACAGTTGACCAGAATGTTGACCAATGACATGTTTAACTTTGGACGTGGCTAAAGAAAAATGTGGATCAAAGAAAATTTAACACAAGCATTGACGTTATAGTACAGTACAACTACACTTCAGTAATCTGCCTTCAAGCAAATTAAATTGTGATGGATAAGATAATAATCTATATTTAAAATGTGCTTTTGAAAACAGAGTTACAAAGTGCTTTACATGTCAATAATTAAAATAGACAAGACATGAAAACAACAACTTTTAAAAGAACTTATAAAAACACTTTAGCATATAAAAACAGTTGAAATAAAAACTCGAGTAAAATCACGAAAGTCTGTCCAATGAAAGTATATTTTAAGAGGGGACTTAAAAGAGATCACTGACTCAACGGACCTGATTTCCTCGGGCAGATTGTTCCAGAGCCTCTTGGCCCTGACAGCAAATGCTCTGTCCCCGGTAGTTTTTGTCCTGGCATGTACAGCACAAAGAGGTCGGAGATGTATCTGGGAGAGAGACCAAGAAGAGCATCAGTAAAATCTTAAAATCTATTCTTAAACATACTGGAAGCCAGTGATAAGAGGCTAAAACTGGAGTGATGCGATCCCGTCTCTTCCATCCATCCATCTTCTATCCGCTTCATCCTCTTGAGGGTCGCGGGGGGCTGGAGCCTATCCCAGCTGACATTGGGCGAGAGGCAGGGTACACCCTGGACAGGTCACCAGATTATCGCAGGGCTGACACATAGAGACAGACAACCATTCACGCTCACATTCACACCTATGGACAATTTAGTTATCAATTAACCTAATGATCCCGCCTCTTGGTTCTGGTTAAAAACCTGGCAGCCAAATTCTGTTTCAGTCTGGAGCTGATTAATAGATTTTTGATTCAGGCTAGAAAAGAGGCTGTTGTAGTGATCCAGGTGTGAAGAGATGAAGATGTGTAAAATTGTCTCAGTGTCTTTAAAAGTTAAAATGGGTTGTATTTTTGAAATATTTCCAAGATGATAAAAACATGATATAATACGGTAGATACAATGTGATACGATACAATACGATACAGTAACACTGAATTTATCCTGTGGGAAATTGCTGAAGGAAGGAACAGAAAGCAACTATTGTTGATTTCGACTGGTACAGCGTCCAAGTTCTGTGTTCATAAAATGTTATTGCACATATGTTCTTAACCTTCATTTATCTGAGTATTGATTTCTAACCATACTGCACAGCTGCAGTAGTATCCACTTTCCTGCTCTTCAACTGGATGAGCTGCTGGGAATTAAAGGGCCTTGCTCAACTACATTTTGGCAGCTTTTTATTAATTCTGATTATTGGGTCTACTGCGATTAAAAAACAGCACCTTTACGATTCCATTGTTTTTCCACCCAAACTCACAAAGGTTTCCTAAGCTCTGTGAGAAAGATAATTGGCTGATAGACATATGGTTGTTTCCTAATTTGATTGGCCTTTGGCTCACTGTGTGCTGGACTGGCTTTTGGTAAATGAACTGCTGTTGCCTCATTAGAGTCGGGTCTGTTTTATCACCCAGTAAACTGTTGAGACAAACAACAGAGTGGGCTGTTATTTTTCATCTGCTAAAACTAAGTACCTCACTCCTCCAGGGTTTAATTATACTGTGTTGAACTGAATTAGAATTAATGAAACACTTTGTAATACTCTGGGACAAAAGCTGCACATCAAATTGTCCTACTTTTCACACTGCAGATTGAACGTGTGTGCACTGTAGGTGGCTGCGTACATGCTTTACATCCTGTTTTGTCTGGTTTATGCTTTACATTATGGATATTCGTTTTAATACATTATGAGCAATATGTTTATGCATGTCAATGCTCTAACCACAAGGGCAGGAAACTGAGCATAATTACTTACAAATTTTACAATGTTGCACAAGACTATTTTCATCTGGTAAATTTCTGTTGTTGTTTTCTGTGTTTTTGTGTGTTTGTCTTTAGCTGGAGACGAGTTTATGTGTAAGACTCCGGCCATATCTGACATCGTTATTCTGGTGGATGGCTCCTGGAGTATCGGCCGCATCAACTTCAGGCTGGTCAGGACGTTCCTGGAAAACCTGGTCAAGGCCTTTTCTGTGGAGTTTGACAAGACCAGGATTGGTGAGGAGGTTTTGATTCTGGGTTTCAGGTGTTTCAGCGTAGAAACTACATTCAGACCAGCTGAAGGATTCATTTAAGTACCTTTTTTAGCTTGTTGTCCAACTACGGTTTAACCAACATATTTTGAATTATACTCTAAATTCCAATGTTTGTAAAGATACCAAATACATCAGGGTGAATTTTAAGGAAATGTATATAAAATGATAAACAAGATTTTTTGTTTACAGTGCAATGTTGCAGCCATTGACTGTGAAAAACATGTTGCGATTGACCTCAACATGACATGTGTGCAGGCCTGGCTCAGTACAGCGGCGACCCCAGAATCGAGTGGCATCTTAACACTCACACCACCAAAGAGGCTGTGATCGATGCTGTGAAGAACCTGCCGTATAAAGGAGGAAACACACTGACAGGTACAGTATGCTGCCAACCAAACCCCAAGCTTTCCTCCAGTTATTATGGTGCTCCATACTCATCACATTTAACAGATAACACTTTAGAGGTTGACTTGGACCAAAGCCAATCCTCTACCTCAGCTCATTAAAATCACTTCAGTGCAGTTCATTTCAGCTTAGAGTTCAAACATCTGTGACCTCACAGCCTGAAGCTGATAAGAGCAGACTGAGAGTCAAAAGGTCACTGCAGTTCAATTAAAGTTTTGACATCAATGTGACCACACACAGCATTTGAACATTAACAGCAGCCCCACTGATATTCAGGAAGTATGAAACTAAATTAAATTCTTAACAATGTCATGGGTCTTGTCGCTGTTTCAATTTTAGTTTTACCTTTAAAATTACTGTATCATCATGAGGAGGCACAGGTGTTAGAAGCAACAGCTAATATATCCCCTTCCAAACAAAAGAAGAGTTCATTTTATTCAGTTGTTCCTCTGGGTTCCTTACAGTCAAGATGGCAGTGAAGATGATTTACTCGTCTCTTATCATGCCTAACTTTAGTGGATATGGAATTAATCTGCAGTTGTTCCAGATCAAAATGAGACCAAACTTTTTTTGTGGATGTCGGTTTTTGAGCCAGGACAAATGCCACACTAGGTAAGGCTTGTTTGTAGCCTTGCCAGTTGCTGGTAATGCCAAACTGAGGCAACTCTTGCTTAGTAGTCAATGACGTTATAAAACACAGATTCAAAAATTGTGACCCACAAGAGGTCTTTGAGCATACAGTCATGAATATGCACAAGACAAAATATTGCTTATGGATCCAGTAGTATCGATGGTTATCTGCAGTAAGACAGATTTACAGATGCATGCACACGCCAGGCTTACTCCATCTATCCATCCATCCATCCGTCAATCGATTTTCACCCGCTTATCCGAAGCCATGTCATGGGGGCAGCAGGCTGAGCAAAGTATTTCAGATGTCCCTCTCCCCAGCATGGCTGTCCAGCTCCTCCTGGGGGACCCCAAGGTGTTCCCAGGCCAGATGAGATATATAATCCCTCCAGCGTGTTCTGGGTCTACCCTGGGGCCTCCTACCTGTGGGACGTGCCCGAAACACCTCTAATGGGAGGTGCCCAGGAGGCATCCTGATCAGATGCCCGAACCACCTCAACTGACCCCTTTCGACGCGAAGCAGCAGCGTCTCTAGTCCAAGCTCCCTCCGGATTTCCGAGCTCCTCACCCTATCTTTAAGGCTGAGCCTAGCCAACCGTCTGAGGAAACTCATTTGGAACGCTTGTATCCACAATCTCATTCTTTCGGTCACTACCCAAAGCTCATGACCATAGGTGAGGGTTGGGACGTAGATGGAGCAGTAAATCAAAAGCTTCGCCTTCTGGCTCAGCTCCCTCTTCACCATGATGGTCTGGCACAGCGCCTGCATCACTGCAGACGCTACACCAAACCACCTCACATTCCAATCTACCCTCACTCAAGAACAAGACCCCGAGATACTAGAACTCCTTCGCTTGGGGCTGTAACTCACTCGCAGTCCAGAGGGGGTTGACTATTAGGGGGCAGCCCTACTAAAAACAAAATTTTTTACTGTCTCGAGTTTTTTAAATATCTGTATCTGTATATATATGTAAACAAATATCATTACCAGCAGAAATATGGGTATCAGAAATGTTTTACTCCCTAATATCGGCTTGGCATCCGCCCCAAAAATCCAATTTTCGGTCGGGCTCTAATTTATAAGGCTTTGAACTGACTATAAACAGACTGCCAGAGTTACATCTTCAGAGTGTGTTGGTCAACAGGCTGAGTAAATGAACAGGAAGCCAGCAGGGCTTAAAACAGACATAAAATATTAGTAGAGTCACTAATGGAGCCAACAGAAGTTAGCAGCTCATTATGTTAACACACTCATTAGACTAAACGCTTGTCGAGCTATTAATGACACTTGAATCTTATCATGTCCGTTAAGTCTTTGAGCCAGGATGTCACAAGTCATTTCAGCTGTCCTCACTTCACCTCAGAGGGGAACAGAAAGAGCAATCATACTGTCAGCCACGGCTTAACCTACTCTCACAGCTTTCTTATAAAGGACTATAAGTGGCTCTAATTTTCGGCTAACTGTCATTTTAAACAGTAGCTGACACTTAGTCAAACAAATGATGGATACAGCATGTCAAAACAAGTATAAGGAAAATGCAAAAAATGTCTTATTTTCCAGACGACTGCACACTGATTGATTGAAGGATTTAAAACATACTTGATGTCATGTCATGGCCCACTTCTGTTTTGCATTTAGCTTTTGTCAGTATTTTGATATTTTAAATCCATTTCTATTCTGCTAGATATTAGGATATGTATGATTTCCATCCTAAAGCCACTGTATCTTTTTTAAAATATGGTTTGTGTTGTTTGTTTTCTGCACAAAGATTGATGTGCTGCATAGTTTTACCACAGGAGCTGCAAACGTAAAACCTGCTGGGGACAACAACAAATAATGCATTTAAAAATTTGAAAAAAGCAATCACTGAGTATATTAAATCTTTTGAATTAGCTGTATTTTTTGCAGGGGAAATATTAACGTCTTGTTTTTTGGGGGGGTTATTTTGAGTTTTCTCATGTTGTACTTAAATTCTCCCTGCAGCCTCACAGACTATGTTCATTTTACTTCATTATTTGAGATGTTTTGGATTGTGACATCAGAACCATGGATGCTTGTTGTCAGAGTGTTGCGTTGAGGAGTTGAGGACCTTTTTCAGGAGTTGGGCTTGGGCTGGGCGATATAATGACTATATATGATATATTGATATATTTTCAAGCAAGATATCGATTTAGACAACACCATTTTTATTGATATAGGGTCAAGTTGTGTCACATAACACACGCCAGTGTTCATCTCTCCTCTCTCACACTCTGCACAGCTCCACCCACTCACCCACTCACAAGTTCTCTAGCAACACTTAGAGAGACACAGAGCTGCACCTCTGCTTACTACGACTGTTAATTAGTTTACAGTACACTCGCTACACAAAATCAGTCTGTGAGATGAATGAAATTACCACAGCAGCACATGTACAATAATGTGGGCCTTTTCAACTGTCACTTTTGACAGAGCCCAGTCAAGCCATGCTGCACTGATTTGTGTTTCCATTATCAGTTAGGACACGCTGTGCCAAGCTGACCTGCACCAGAGATAGACCTTCTCTGGAATAGGTCCGTAATGTAACAGTGTCTGTATTACACTGTATTCATTGTATTTCTGTATGTGTCTGACCAGGTCTGGCTCTGACCTTCATCCTGGAGAACAGCTTCAAACCCGAGTCTGGATCCAGGCCTGGCGTTCCCAAAATAGGAATCCTCATCACTGACGGGAAGTCCCAGGATGATGTGATACCCCCCGCACAGAGCTTGAGGGATGCTGGGATAGAATTGTTTGCCATTGGTACGTGTCACATACACTAAGACTAACAATCCAGATTGACACTGACTTGAAATGAATGTAAAACAGAAACATTTTACAAGACTTTGTTGATGGTAAAAATGCCTCAGGGCAGTCAACTGACTACTTTGTTGATATTTGGATCTTGGATACACATATATCTATAGTATACATGGAACACATTGCTCTTTATTTTTTCTTAGACCCACTGTCTTTACAGACTGTTGCTTTCAAGCAAAAAAGGCAAAAATCTTGATTAGATTTACACTTTACTTCATAAAGCTGAATAAATGTTCGCTGTGATGGATTACAAGTCTCCACAAGTTGATTTTCATATTGTACTGAAATGAGCTGAGATGCCTGGAAGGAAGAAAGTTAATCTCAAAACTTAGTTGTTATTTGGAAAATGGTTAGAAGGGAAAATGCACTTGTTTTGGAGTTATTGGGCTAACAAAACAAAATCATGTTTGCACAACTAAAATTCTCCACAAGTTGAATTTCATATTGAACAGAAACAAACTTAAATGCCTGGCAGGAAGAAAATCAGTCTTAAATCTCATGTTGTTCTTTAGAAAATGGTTGGCTGGGAAAATACATTTGTTTTTGAGTTGATTCAGAATGCCAAAGTTTTGTTCCCTTTTCATCTTTGTCAGAGTCAAATTAACTTTTTTTTTTAACATTAAGTTTGTTGTTTATGGCAGAGCACATAGACAGGGGAAGACGATGTGAGGAGGCCTGAAAAATGATTTTCAGTAATCATAGTCAGTAGTCAGGTCATCTCTGTTTGACATATTTGATTTGAAAATTAAGTATAAAGGCAAGTTTGGTGTTTACAGGGTTCCCATAGTCATGTAAAACCTGGAAATGTCATGGAATTTCACAGTCATGTTTTCCAGGCCTGGAAAAGTCATGAAATTCATTAAAAATCATTGTAAGTTTTGGAAAAGTCATGGAATTTTGTTGTGTGTAAGGAAGTTGTTACAGTAATTTTCCGTGGATAACCTTCCACGTAATGTACCATAATGACAAATTTATTTTCTGTAGCTGTCGACTAGGGATGCACCGAAATGAAAATTTGTGGCCGAAGCCGAATAATATTAAACACTTGGCCGAATACCGAGTACCGAATACTGAATATTGTTTTTCATTAGTTTTTGCAGATGAACCCCCTCCAGATTAGTGTTGTCAGGGTACCAATATTGGGACCCACTGTACGATACCAATGAAAATATCATGGTTCTGAGTAGTATCACGATACCACAATGAAAATGAGGCAGATGTGCCTTTTGTCATTTATAAAAAGATAAATCACTTTTCTATAATACATCAATGATATTTCAATGGAATAAATTACTTACTGACTTATTCATACTTCAAAAACAGCATCAATAAGTGATTAACATAGGGGGGGGATCAAAATAAAATAAATAAATAAAATAAGAATCAACCAGCCACCCTCCTCCCCTGACAAGTAAAGAACAGTCCCTTCATAAGTAATGAACAGTCCCTAAAGTGCGGTTAGGTTTGTGGGCCGTGAACGGCTCGTTTTTCTTCTGACACGTCACAGAGGAGAAACGAGAAACGCTGTTCGGCTGGCTTGGCTGTTCAGGTACTTGTGGGCAGTCATGACGCCAAGAAGAGGATATTATGGGAGCCGACTTCTCCGTCGCCGGGTAAGCCGATGGCCGCTGTATTTGACAAGAATACATTAACGTTACTGTCTGTGTCTGTGACCCCCGTTCAACCCACAATCGGTGGGATTCGTCTTTCGTTTCTGCTGCTGGTTGAAATCTGTAGGCTGCTCGCACAGCGTGCTGAATGATTTAAGCCTACTTTGCTCGCTCAAAACTATTTTTAGTCGCAAATGCGAGTGCGGTGACGGGCGGATCGCCACAGTACCGACATTTTACTCCGCCCATCATGGCACGCTGTTTGATTGCGTTATCAAAACACGCCGCTATTATTCGGTCTTGCTTTTAACTTATTCCACCGAATACCGAATGTGTGTTTTTTGCAATATTCGGCCGAATATATTCGGTTACCTTCTCTCGACATTATGTAGCTCTAATATGCATGAGTGACGTTTTGTTTACCAACACAGGGCTCCAGACTAACTTTTTTTAGTAGGAGCACTGTAGCCCCTAACTGAAAAGTTTTAGGAGCACAAAGAGAAAATTTTGGGGCACACCTTAAATCATCCTGTAATGCAGTTATTCACATTTTTAGTCATTTCAACTGTATCAAAAACTATATGTAGTCTAGTGTACATTAACATTGGACTGTTTTAATTATTGAAGTATTCAGCATCACAGACCCTTATGGTCAGTGGGAGGTAAGCATTCTTAAAATAACATCTGTACAGATGTGAATCCCTGACTATATCTGACTGATCTTTAATGAAAGCTGTTGTCTTTTTTTTTTCTCTGAAAATATTAACCTTATAGTCAGACACAATTTATTCAGCCTATGTAGTTGAGGCAACAGGTCTGCTCTGCAGCAGCAAACTGATACGATGCTGATTTACATGAGAATTCATGTAAAATGGAGGTTGAACCATGAACATAAATTGTAGATCACCTGTAAAGCATTTTAATATACTACTCTATCGTAATTAAAACAATTGGAAACTGAAAACAAACTGATATATGACTCTGATAATATTTTAATGATTGTAAGGTTTATAAGTAATACCCAATTTATTGGGTTATAGTCCTGTCGTTATTTCCAAACTGTTTTGTTTTTTTTCTGTTTTGAACACGTGTAGCCTGTTATATAGAGATGTATTAATGCATTTTTTAGTCACATGCAGTAGTATACATGGGATTTATATCTTGTTATCTGCAAGACCAGATAAGCAGGCACTATTCATTAATTTATACGACATATACAGTACAGGCCAAAAGTTTGGACACACCTTCTCATTCAATGCGTTTTCTTTATTTTCATGACTATTTACATTGTAGATTCTCACTGAAGGCATCGAAACTATGAATGAACACATGTGGAGTTATGTACTTAACAAAAAAAGGTGAAATAACTGAAAACATGTTTTATATTCTAGTTTCTTCAAAATAGCCACCCTTTGCTCTGATTACTGCTTTGCACACTCTTGGCATTCTCTCCATGAGCTTCAAGAGGTAGTCACCTGAAATGGTTTCCACTTCACAGGTGTGCCTTATCAGGGTTAATTAGTGGAATTTCTTGCTTTATCAATGGGGTTGGGACCATCAGTTGTGTTGTGCAGAAGTCAGGTTAATACACAGCCGACAGCCCTATTGGACAACTGTTAAAATTCATATTATGGCAAGAACCAATCAGCTAACTAAAGAAAAACCAGTGGCCATCATTACTTTAAGAAATGAAGGTCAGTCAGTCCGGAAAATTGCAAAAACTTTAAATGTGTCCCCAAGTGGAGTCGCAAAAACCATCAAGCGCTACAACAAAACTGGCACACATGAGGACCGACCCAGGAAAGGAAGACCAAGAGTCACCTCTGCTTCTGAGGATAAGTTCATCCGAGTCACCAGCCTCAGAAATGGCAAGTTAACAGCGGCTCAGATCAGAGACCAGATGAATGCCACACAGAGTTCTAGCAGCAGACCCATCTCTAGAACAACTGTTAAGAGGAGACTGCGCCAATCAGGCCTTCATGGTCAAATAGCTGCTAGGAAACCACTGCTAAGGAGAGGCAACAAGCAGAAGAGATTTGTTTGGGCCAAGAAACACAAGGAATGGACATTAGACCAGTGGAAATCTGTGCTTTGGTCTGATGAGTCCAAATTTGAGATCTTTGGTTCCAACCGCCGTGTCTTTGTGAGACGCAGAAAAGGTGAACGGATGGATTCCACATGCCTGGTTCCCACTGTGAAGCATGGAGGAGGAGGTGTGATGGTGTGGGGGTGTTTTGCTGGTGACACTGTTGGGGATTTATTCAAAATTGAAGGCACACTGAACCAGCATGGCTACCACAGCATCTTGCAGCGACATGCCATCCCATCCGGTTTGCGTTTAGTTGGACGATCATTTATTTTTCAACAGGACAATGACCCCAAACACACCTCCAGGCTGTGTAAGGGCTATTTGACCAAGACGGAGAGTGATGGAGTGCTGCGGCAGATGACCTGGCCTCCACAGTCACCGGACCTGAACCCAGTCGAGATGGTTTGGGGTGAGCTGGACCGCAGAGTGAAGGCAAAGGGGCCAACAAGTGCTAGACACCTCTGGGAACTCCTTCAAGACTGTTGGAAAACCATTTCAGGTGACTACCTCTTGAAGCTCATGGAGAGAATGCCAAGAGTGTGCAAAGCAGTAATCAGAGCAAAGGGTGGCTATTTTGAAGAAACTAGAATATAAAACATGTTTTCAGTTATTTCACCTTTTTTTGTTAAGTACATAACTCCACATGTGTTCATTCATAGTTTTGATGCCTTCAGTGAGAATCTACAATGTAAATAGTCATGAAAATTAAAAAAACGCATTGAATGAGAAGGTGTGTCCAAACGTTTGGCCTGTACTGTATATAAATATCACACTAGCGATAGTTGAACATTTCCATGGCAACGAGTAAAACAGTCTTGAGGGCTGTCTATCAGCCGCTTGCTGTCTCTGCCCTCGCAGACTTTGTGCGATGACAGTAAAAACATCACACTAGGTCCTACTGCAGTGTGCGCAAAGGCTCAGTCTGAAAGTCCAGAGTATGGACATTTGGACTCAGCCTCCGACTTGACCGCAGCTTGTTGTCACTGCCTCCTGCTGCAGCCGCCTGCTCTCGTCTACTTTGCAGGCCAGACACAGTTCATCTTGAACGAGCCTACTGATGAGTGTAGTTGATGTGATCCTTGCATTTAACTAATCACCCCACCTGGACTTTCCCCCACTTACACACACTGACCTACACTGGCAAACTCACAAACAAGCGAGTAGTTGTAAAATATACTCGCACTGACTCCAAAAATAGTCGGAAAATGCGACCATTTGGCCGCAGTCTCCATTTTCTTCTCATGTTCAGTCTCTCCCTTCATGTATGCTAGATAGCCAAAACTAAGTTTAAATAGAATTTGAATTTGGTATGTTTAAAGAATGCCAGGCAAGTGTGTTTGGCAAAACATTGTTCTTAAATCAGGAATCCTTTTTAGAGGGAGCTCCTTTCAGAGTTTGACTAATTTTTTTTTTTTAATTAAAGACTTATAATTATCGACATGTTGCATCTTCTAAAACATATTTCAAACACCTTAAATGTAACTACTTAACTGTCAGTCTGATCACTCCGTCTGTCTGTCTCTAGGTGTGAAAAACGCTGATGAGAATGAACTGAAGGCCATCGCCTCTCCTCCTGAGGAAACTCACGTCTACAATGTGGCGGACTTCAGTGTGATGAGCGACATCGTGGAAGGCCTCACCAAGACTGTCTGCGACCGAGTGGAGCAGCTCGACAAGCAGATCAGAGGTTTGGGCTCATTTCAGCCAAGTCACATGACAACAGACAGCTCGGACTGTGATTACTCTGTTGATGCCGTTGGTTATAATTATCACTACAGGAGATCCCCAAGCAATAAAAACCCAGTCCCCATCTAATATAACGTAGCAGTCTCATCTCAGTCATGACATCCCCCCACCTTCATTAAATGTATATAACACACACATGCTGCCTAAAATAGCAGGTGAAGATTTTATAATTTGACATTGTCCACTTCAGAAAAACAAGATTTTAAGTTTGCACATATTTCAGGTTCTGGTGTGAAGGGTGTTTGTCAGCCATTTGCTTAGACAGTATTAATAAAACGCCAGTATGGTAAGGATGCAGCATGCGCTTCTCTTCTTCTTCAGGGGGAGGACAACCAGCCCCCCCGCCCACCTCTGTAGCACCGCCCCGTGATCTGGTGACATCAGACATCACGGCTCGCAGTTTCCGGGTGACGTGGACCCACGCACCAGGCCAGGTGGAGAAGTACCGCGTGGTCTACTACCCAGCCAGCGGAGGACAGCCAGATGAAAAGGTACTTGGATTATTATTACCTTTAATCATAAAATTTGTGTATGAAAGTGACTTTATTATCATCATGTTTATTGCAGTCTGTTCTGTGGCACTGACCCCAGCTGTGATCCTCATACATTTTGCCCTTGGTCATGAATAGTTTTATTGTTATTCTGCACAAGAAACAAAAAATCCATTAATACAGGAATTCAGGCTGTCATTTAAATTTAAATTAATCCAATCGACTGGTTATTAAGTGGTTCATCTGTTTCTCCTGCTCCTTATCAGTGATGAGAGGGGGTTTCCTTTTGTCACCTTAATTGGTGGGACTTTGCTCCTGATTTCCCTGCAGAGGGTAAACAAAATGCTGAGATACTGATGTAATGGCTACATTTTAATTAAGGCTGCTCAGCTAAACCTTTTCGGGTCAATTCAGCGAGTTAAATTCATTTCTCAAAGTGATTTGCATCATTAATGGCAACGATTCTGCAGAATTTGCAATCAGGCGTTTATAAAACCAAGCACCTCCTTATGCTGTGGTAAAATATGTTCTGCTTCCTTAATGAAACACCCATTAAGTCTGATAAATGGTGGGGCGCTCCACACTTATTTTTGCTCAAGATCTTTTTTATTGGTAATTAAAGATCTACAAAATGCAATAAATCACAAATACAATTGGAAATATACAACCACTCCCTCTTTCAGAAAGCTGGGACACACAAAACTCCAGTAGAGGTGTCAGAGAGGTTCATGACTGCCCAAACACATGAAAAAATGTGACGGCGCCTGACTGTAATAGGGGTGTACATCACCATTTTCATCACAGTACTATATTATATTGATTCTTTGGTAAACCATACGATATTTGCCAATATTACATAGTCTGCCATAATACAGTTTTGAGTCGATGTGATTTAAAGGCTTGTGATCAACCCGTTTAACATCATCGTTTACAGAAGAAGCTGCCGCCCCTTTCTTTTTACTTTTGGCCATAAAAAGATAAAAACAACACGTAAATAAGTGCAGTGAAGTTTTCTTTAAACTGACTCCACGAACACATAAAACAGCACATGGGTTAAGTTAACCTTCAGGGCTTTCTATCAGAGAGACCTTTCTGGAAGAAATCTTTTCATTTTAAGGCAAACCATTATTTTTTTCCTAAAACTTCAGGAATATCTGTCTTAAAGCCCTGAAGACAAACTTCTCCCAACAGCCATAAAACATGGATTAACAACATCATTTAACATAAGAATCAAATTCAGCTCAATAATAACTGTCAAGCTTCATAGACAAAACAACTGTTTTTTGCTAATCACCCATTATTAGCTTAAGCATGTTTATACTGCATTAATTAGCCTAGCAGCTAGCAGCCTTTTTTCCTCTTCTCATAGCTTAACAAATTATATGTAACATTATTATTTCTCTTACTCACCGTTGGTTTAAGTCTCTGTATCTCCTGACAGAACAGCTCGGTTGAATTTCAGTCTGCATGCATGGTCTTTCAGCCGAACGTTGTTAAAACAGAGCAGCTAATGCTGCTGTAGTGAGAAGTTAGTGGAGTGAGATGGCCGTCCAGGAGAGTAACGTTACGTTGCGTTTTATCTCGTAACGGCATTGTTAACGTACAGCATGTGCTCTGTCTGTTGACCCCGTTTTTCTCCAAAATCCCAAATATTTCCACTGCTGATTTATTCCGGAGTAAATAATGTTATCCTCATAGTCTTTGTCTTGGCTGCTTGCCATCTGCCTGCTGCTGTTGACAAAAAGATGACAGTACGCATTGATGTTTTCACTTTGCGTCGATGATAGGGGACTGTTGATCATGGAATCGATGTATTGATCCAGACTGATGGATCGTTACACCCCAAGTGTATAACATAACAAAATTCTTCAGGTATGCGGCATTAGAGGAAAATGTTGAGAGACACCTTTTTTTATGTCAAGAATATGTCATTTCTGTTGAACACCACTCATCAGAGCCTTATCATAAATCAGACTTTAATTGTGGCAAAAACAGAAGAAACCATAAATTATTCTAAAATAATTCTACAAACCCCTGATGCTTTACCACAGAATAAGAGAGAGAGTTAATATAAAACTTGATGTAGACAGGTGTTTCTATTATTTTTTCCACCCCATTTCTTTCAACCAAGAGCAGGCTAAATAATAGAAATGCATCCCTGTGTGGTGCAATACAATTCAAACGCACCACTAACTACATCCTACCTAATAATCTCAAAGTTAAATCAACACCTTTAAAACATCTTGAACACAATCTGACCATTATAACCTTAATAAAGGAGGATTGATTACACTCGTGTTGTCTTTGACTGCAGTAGTTGTATCCAAGTGTACTTGATAAACTGGCAACTGATTGTATTCTGTAGGTATTTCCCCAGATGACATAACTGCAGCATCTTAAGCCATTTGTGGTTCTATGCAGTAGATTTTTTAAAACTTGCTGGAAGTCTCCCTACCTTTATAACTACTCATACACGCAGTGCTATAATTTCCAGAGTTGATATTTATGTTTATACAGTTCCCTCTTATTTTTATCCAGTTTCCCTTTGATGTTTATTACAACTTGCAGCTGGAACGGCCCAGTTTCCCCACAAGGAAGACTGAGGTTTCATCAAAGCTAATCTGATCTAGTTACACTCAATTTAAATCTCTTTGGAGACGAGCTGAATGCCTACAGCAACATGTGGTGCATTTTCAACCGTGCAATATGAGCCTGCCTAATAAACAGAGGCCTTTTGGATATTTCAATTCTTTTTGACGTACAAAGTGCTGCTGTCTGTTTCAAAGTGACTTAGAGCACGAAGTCAGAGCTTATTAAAGTATTTTTTAAATAATAATGCTATCAGAGATTTAGCTCCCTGAGCACACAGCTCAAATGACTTGCAGTAATGAACATTGCACATTCGAATGATGCTGTTCAATGATTCAAAAAATGAAGACTGGAGGATGTTTATTTTTGAGTGTGAAGCAGTATTGTTGTGTCCAGGTGTAACTCCAGTTGTGATCTGTCCTTAAGGTGGTCCACGGGACAGAGAACAGTGTGGAGCTGAGCTACCTAAACTCTCTGACCGAATACCAGGTGGCTGTTTTCGCCGTCTATCGCAGCTCTGCCAGCGAGGCTCTGAGAGGAAGTGCTACCACATGTAAGTTAATATGTCGCCAAGGATACAATAAAGGCATGGAGGGACTGTTAGTGGGAATTCGGGTGGGGTTAGCTATATGTGAGGTGTAGTTTTCCTGCAGTCTCTTATAGAGTGCTGCTGGAATGAGTCCTATTACCCGGAAATGAGTAAGTATTTTTGCACTTCTGGTTCCCTCCTGTCCAAGTCAATGGGTTTACTGAATGGGTTTTTGGTTTGATGCCTGAAAAAAGTCCCAAGCCCCAAGTCACAATGTGCTCTTCACCAAATGTAATGCCATTTTAACAACAGAATAATATAAATTGAATTTATAAAAATGATTAATTATTTTTAATTTAATGTATTTTTTGTTGACTGCTGCATTGTTTTTGTACGTGACTGAAATTATCTTTGGGATCATTTTTTAAGCTGGTGCTTGGTAACGGAAAATCATTTCTTCATGGTTCTCTCCTTTGACTTAGTTGGGTGCTGTCATACTGGTTAAAACAAAGTGGATCTGGGGAATCAGTTGCTAACTTGCTGGGAATAAATAGTGTTAACGTTAGTTTATTCAGGGAATGCTTCAAGACAAGTTCAAGACACAAGTCATTGGTGTTAAAGTCAGAGTCGAGTTGCAAGTCTGCTTTTGTCAAATCAAGTCATTAAATTTGTGATACGAGTCTACACCTCTGGTAAAAAAACCCACTCGATAATTTTGAAGCTTTTATATGTCACTGAACGTCATCAGGCCGAATACGAAAACTCATCTGCTCACTATTCTGCCTTTTCAGCCTCGTTGTTTTTATACTGGCGCGTTTACAAACTCCTCTTTCTCAAACTTGTAGATTTATCAATTTATGGTATTTTTCAATTGTTAAGTAAAAAGCTTAGTGTTGGTGATGTTGAAGAAATGGGTCCGTGGTGTAGTTTGTTTATAGCCTAACATTAGCTTTTTACACATGGGGATTTCACTTTTGCTTCAGAAATCATAAGATCTGTGTTAATTTGTGAAGATTATCTTGCTATATGAAATGTTTACATATCTTAAACTTTTGTTGGCCACACAACTGATTTTCTGCAATAATATAAAATTTTATGAAAAAGCCCATAGGCTTTTTGACAAGGAAACTAATGTCTGGGTTGACCTACAAAAAAACAAGTCAACCCTGCAGCGCTCTATGGATGATACACAAACTTTTCTTGAGCATGCTGGGAAATGTCATCCCTTATAATGTCTCATCCCTGTCAAATTTGACTCACAACCCTCCAAAAAGGTAAAAGCATCATCCTAATGAACTGTGGAAGAGCAGGTTTGACTTCCTCACTCTCATTAGCTTTTACCAAGACCTCATCCAGAACTACATTACCATTTAAAGAGCCCACTTTCCCTCAACCATCTACTAACGTAATAATTTCCGACTTTTCTTCATTATTGGGACCTTTCAGAAATCCAAAGAGAGCAGGATCTCCAGGAGTTTAGCTGTCTGCTAATTTTCTGCATTGCATTCTGGTCTTGTGTAAAATATGTTTGCTGTCAGTATGCTGCTGAATGCATGAGGGATGCACGATAATATGGGCACATCATCGGTATCTGCAGATTTAGGCTTTAAAATTAACTATCACAATCGGCCAATGTGCTTTTTTTATATAACCTACACTGAAATGTATTGTATTTCATGTCTCCGTCTGCTGGTGAGCCATCACGATAAGGGTATGCGTACGTAATATGATGTTTATTCCACTACAGAAGAGACTTGATTACTAAAATTATATGGGGAAAAAAGTGGATATATCATTATCAGTATCGGTTATCAGTTAAATGAGTTGTTACATATCGGCATATTGAATATCGGCCAAAAATCCAAAATCATGCATCCCTATGGCTGAAACATTTCACTATATTGGAGCTGGAGTAAATATCTGAACATGACATCACACTGTGTATCTTTATGAGCAAGTATCCACAGAGTGACAACAATTACGCAAGAAAATAGGTAGTGTAAGCCCAGCAGATCTTTTATTTAAACTTTTTTTTTTTTCAGATGAACCTTCCCTTTTTATTGCTTTAAATTAATTGAAAGAACTGAAAGGAACAGCACATAATCTGGATGCTTACTTCAACAGAAGACACACATGGCCAGTTCTTTAGCATTTTGATAGCAACACTTATCCACCAGCACATATGTGTCGTGCTACAACAGAAAACACTGAATTTGGGCCACAAAATCTGCACAGGTGTACCATTATGCATTTGAGCCCTGATCCTCCACCTCTGACAGGACGCCTGTGGTGAGCTCTAATTCTGGTTGTGTAGCCTGAGGCCCCATCATGAGGTCTGAAACACTGAACCAGAGCCTGGCAGGATTCTCCAGCCTCTCTCAGCCTTGCGCTTGCTGATGAATGACGGGGAATTCCTCCCCGTCGGTAGAGGATGAATGCTAAGTTGCAAGTCGACCTTGTCCCAAAGTTAATGGGGTTTGGCTGCTTTCATTAGCTGCCACTGCTGGTTGAGCTGCACTGTCTTTCTCAGGCAACAAATGAGACGTGACACTAAGGACTAATAGGTGTTGAGGTGTGGGGCTGTGTGTGCCTTATAGAAAACACAAGATGTAAAACGGGGGGAAAATATGTGAAAGTGAAAAGTGAGGAGCTGACCAGTTTTGTTTTTTGAGCATGATTTGGACCAATATCTAATATTTCAAATGACAAAATTAATAGCATCTTAAACCTACATGTTTAAAGTTTAGTGAATGTATTAAAAGCAAATCGAACAGTTAAACTGGCAAGTAAAATGTAGAAGAAAATAATATTTAATTTCAGATTTTGCTGATTTTTTTTCTCTTGCTGTGAGTAACCTGGTGACAGCGACTACCTGTAATATACTAGATTTAATAAACCTTGAGCACTGGCCACACTGTTCCTGACATTAAGATATTATTTGAACTAAACTGAAAATGGAAGTCTAAAGAAAAGTCAATGCTGGAGACTTTATTTGTCGTCAAATTCAAAACGCAACACAAAATTTACGTTATTTTGGATGATTTGATTAGTTCTATTTTAATATCAACATGTATTGTTTTACAACTGATGTGTTAAGGCTCCGACACGCCAAACTGATGGTTGGCCGTTGGTCAAAGTTGGGCCTTCGGTGAGCATCTGCCACCCTGCCGCCAGTTCAGGATGTTGAATTGGCGTCAGCACAGCAGAGCCCGTCAGTGAATGAAATCACTCTAATTGGTAGTTCAGCTCAGTGAACAAGACGAAAAACTCAAGTGAGGGAAGCAAACACAGAGCTAAAGTTAAGAGTGAGTGAGGTCGAAACAAACTTGTTATAAGATTTTTTTTCTTTAGCCATTGAGGTCTTCAGCAGAAACGTTCTTTCAACACTGTTACCAACCTGCTCACTGGCTAAGTAGTGTTAAGATTGTCTTCTGTTTTCCCATTTTGAATAACAGTTACAGACGACTGCTGTCTGCTGGTGTGTAGGGGTATGTCCTCGACATACAGGGGCACTCTTGTTGCTGCGACTTCTCTGACATCAGTTTAGTGTGTCTGGGCCTTTATGTTTGAAAGAAGTCTCTTTGTGTTCTCTGTGTGTGTCCTGCAGTGGCCCTGCCCATGGTGAACGACCTGGAGCTGTTTGATATCACTCACAGCACCATGAGGGTCCGCTGGAAGATCGCCGCTGGTGCCTCTGGGTACATGATCCTGTATGCCCCGCTGACCGAGGGAGATCCTGCAGACGAGAAGGAGGTGAGGATTGTGTGTGTGTTTGTGTTTCGGGGTGGGGGAGAGTTGGGGGTTTTGTCCCTTAATTAATCATAGGTGTGTGACATGAATTCAGCCAATTCATGATCATTTGCTATTTACACAGAATGGGTGCTGGTTGTGAAAATGACAACTGCGTCGGTCTGAAACTAGGAATAACATTTGCACTGTGCTGTGCACCACTTCGCGCCAGGTATAATATATGGCCCTTTATCTCCCTCTTCAACTTCCCGCATGGCAGCAACACTCAAATTGAGCACCCTGGAGCAGCGTCATGTCTCCCTGACCTGCCTTCATGCACAGCCAAGTAACAATAGTGTTTGCCCTGAGCTACAGCATTAGTTGTCACTGTTGTGAAATTAAACCACTATTAAAATGTATCACAGCCAGCCTAACTCAGGCTATAACCCCACGATTAAGCGTAACAACAAGTAGGCTAGTCTGACATTAAACCACACCACCTGCTTCCAACTCTGCTCAGTGTGAGCGGAGACACATGCCAAACTGCTTTCCCATTTTCACATCTTTTAAAATCATAACTCAATTTAAACTAATGTTGACATCTCCCAACTTGCATTTTTGATAAGTAACTTAAACAAAAATGACATGCATTTTGGGACTGTGGTGCGTAAAGAGGAGGAGAGGAGGAGAGGAGGAGCGCAGTGCTCCACACGTCTGTTCTCTGGGATTCTTTATGAATATTTAAAGCTTATTCAGGAGCTTATTTGTTTTCTTTTTTGTTGCCTGTTATGGGTAAATGATACATGTAGAAAGTGAATGTGTAGCAGCTGTTAGGTGTTTATAGTTTAGATATTCAGACACCTCACATGTAAGCTAGACAAACATTTTCCTGCTCATTATTGTGCACAAATGTACCATGTGTACTTAGGCCTTAAGAAACCCTCTGGTGCCGGCAGATAAAAACCTCCCAGCAGAGTGCACTTTGCGTTTTTTTTTTTTTTGTTCTTTTGCGCATGCGCAAAAGAACAAAAAAAAAACAACAACAAAACAAACCAAGCACCTGCTCTGCAAAATGTCTGTGCACGGCACTAATACAGCATGATGGTCATTTTGTAAATCATGGTCCTATTTAAAGTAAAACAGACATTAGGGCATAATGTCATTTAGGGCATAGCTCCCTTGTGACTGACAAGTGGCTACCATGGCAGTCTTCTTGGGTCAGATCCACCCCTTCCTCCTCCACAGCTCCACTGTCTTGTTTAAATATGGTAGTTTTTGGTCTAAAAAAAACAAGATGGAGACAGCCAAATGCTGAACTAGAGGCTTCAAAACTCAGATCTACAAACCAGTGGGTGACATCACGGTGGCTACGACGACTTCTCTTGTACAGTCTATGTTAGAAAGACAGTGTTACTGGAGCTGACCTTTGTGACATGATTTCATTCTTCTATGCAATGGTTTACCAAGTCTGAATTAGGTACAGTAACACTTGCATTGTAAAATGTTAGATAAATACATAATATATAGTAGAACATGTCATGGAGGCCCCCATGGTTTTACAACTTCCAGCTTCCTGTTTGATATGAAGGGGGCTAGTTTCCGGTCTGACTGTTTGATAAATAGTTCTTCCTCAGAGTAAAAGAAGAACAAGAAAAATTAACATTAGCAGAAACAAATATTGATGTTTTTGTACATTGTGCAAAGAACTAGTAGAGTCAAAGAAAAGCTGACAGAACAGAGCTGATGTGGACGTTGGATCGGCAACACAAGAACATTGAGTTATGTCTCACAGCGTGACAATCATACAGGACAGGATTTTTTGCTTTGGTTAAATTATTTTGCCAGTTCTGACTCTTCCTGTGGTAATAGCCATCTGAGTGTCTGTCTTTTGTAATTGTAGTGTTTGAATTTGTAAACTCCTGGCTCCACTCTTCTCCTTTTTTGTCTGCAGTTAGTTTTGGGCTTCTTTCTGTCTTTGGCCTGATGGGTAAGCGTTATAGGAACTCTGTCTACCTCCTGAAGTTCCTTTGAAATTGTCTCTTTAAAGATGGTGACTGTTGGAATCGACACAGACTTCAGCTTAATAAAACTGACCTGTGTAGACGCCTTTGTAATTGTAATTGAGTTACTTCAAAGTAAGAGTGTGCTTTGATGTGGCATTTCTGTTATTTTTCAATGCATTTTGTGTATCAAGCACATCAGCCTTTATACTCATTAAAATCCTCAGTGAGGAGATAAGACGGAGGTGAGAGGATGGGATGAAAGAGAGGAAAAAAAACGAAAAAGACAAAATGCAGTTGGCAATCTGTGAATGTAAAAATTGTGAGTTAGCCAAGGAGAAAAATCTGGTGTTCCTGACCAATTTTTTGAAAATTAAATAATTAAAGAGGAATATTGCAAGTCGAGCCACAGCAACAGCTTCTTAAGGCAGCATAGTAAACAGCATGGCAAACCCTGAGCAGCCTCCCAGCGACTCAGTGGCCCTTTTTTACAAAGAGATCACGCTACAGGGCCACCTCAAAGTCCTGCCTTTACACCTTCTTTAAATTTTTACAGAACCAAACAACCGTGGCATTATGATGTCTCCGTTTGTGATTTTAGATCGCAGAAGCTAAAAAGGCGTGACGGGTGTGACCTGTAACCCACTGTAGCGTTGGCCTCCAGTGTGACATAACATAAACATCGGCAGCACTTTCTAAACAAAAACAATGACATAACATGGCAAGAACAATCATTTACCATCCCTGTTATATGGCGGCTGATCCTGTCCTCCAAAACACTAGTCAGCACTGGGGTTTCTGTGAAGTGCTGTAAAATTTAGTTGATTCAAAACACACCTAAAACACACATTAAACCTGGGTTAATAGAGACAATCTAAAACTCAACTACACAAATCAGCTTCACTATAACTCGCAGCATTCACAGACGAAGCATTTGTCTTTTGTTTGACACATTTTCCCCACAAATACAACATGCTAATGTTTTTAGCACAAGCCTATGGCATTTTACATTGTATGAATTAGCCTAGAAGCTAGTGGACTTTTCCTCTACTCATATGAAGCCAGGGACAATGGCAATATTTAACAAAGGAATTGTTACAAACTTACAAGGTTCATCGACAAAACAACTGTCTTATACTGAACACATTTTCAAAACAAATATAACATGCTAACATTTTTAGCACAAACCTATGGCATTTTACATTGTATATATTAGCCTAGCGACAAATGGAGATTCTTTCTACTCATATGAAGCCAGGATAAATCACACACACTGTGGGTTGCACACATAACATGTAGTCATTGCGTCATACCGGTCCCGTTGATTTAGTGTTGTTACCACCTCCTCTGCTGGCTTAATGGCAAAGTAACTGGATTCCCCCATTTTGTGATTGTACCTTTCATAAAGAATGCAGAGTAATGGCGTGATAGTCCCTCCTTGAACAGGCAGTGTAAAGGGGGCTAATGGTGCACAACCCTCTGTAACTGGGGGAAAACAGATCTGCTGCCCTCAGAATTACATTGCTTTAATCCAAAAAAAAAAACTGTTAAAGGACCAGTCAGAGGGTAAAACCTAATGAAAAGCTTTCAGCTGGTGTTAGAGATCAAAGGGAAGAAAACTGAATATTGATAGAAAAGAGAAACACATTTCTGGACAGCCACATACTGAGACAAGACAACAGCTAAGAAAACACCAAAACCAAACTGGAAAACAAAAGATTTAAACATGCAGGTCACCGACAGGTAAATGCAGCAGTGAAGCAAGATGAGACAGAAGAGGAAGTGGAGGAGAGGTGTGAAGTCACCACCACCAGTCATCTATATCCCTTTCCCATCAGACCTCATTACGCCTGCCGTCACATTCCCCTGCAGGCAGAACGCAATAAAAACAATCTAGGAAGAAATTCAGAATCAGGATGGATGCTTTCCAGTGGCAAGGATGAGCCAGGTTCTGAGGCTTTGCTGTTGGAGCCTGGGCTTGGCCAGCTCGTGCTTGTGTGGCTTCCACTCGTGAGCCATGTGGGGACTCGTATGGGCCAAAGCCAGAGTCAAAGCCCATCCAGTTTGACTTAGACAAGTGCTTTCATCCACCAGAGCTCCAGGGGAGCAACAGTGGACTTCAATACAGTCTGTACCCAAGAGAGAGACACACAGTAAAAGATGTGAACAGCAACAGGGAGATTTGGTTTAAATGGGCTCCGAAGACCCGTGTCCCTCAAACTGTTTTCCTGCCAACAAAAAAACAAAAGTGAGAAGGACTCAGTTTGTGTGAGGGAGTGACTTTCTGTCAGAGAAGGAAATGCTTCTCCTCAAGCTAACAATTGATTTCAGAAACAACAATTGTATTGAACTCAACTCAGAAAGTTTTGACTTTTCTCTTAGGATTATCATCAATAAAGATCTAATTAGCTAATTTAACCTCTGATGTTTTTCTCAATGGATATTTTGATAGTGATTTTTATTAAGGCCCCGATCACACTGAAACATGTTGCCAGAAATGCAAGTAGAAAAGCAAGCAAGTCTCAATCGCACATTCAGCCTTGCTCTGGGCCCACC
Source organism: Epinephelus lanceolatus (assembly GCF_041903045.1). Taxonomy (NCBI): domain Eukaryota; kingdom Metazoa; phylum Chordata; class Actinopteri; order Perciformes; family Serranidae; genus Epinephelus; species Epinephelus lanceolatus. The sequence continues at coordinate 36,372,887 of NC_135749.1, read as the reverse complement.
AGGCTGATTTGCTTGACATGAAGGGGCTGCACCTGGACTTTAAGCTCTCCACTGAGACCCAGACTAATGAAAACCTTTGAGGTCAGTTTGGCAGGTTTTCACACCAATACAGCAATCTAACTTTTGTCGTGTGTTTGTTGGGGATGCACCAGTTATCAGCAGATATATTGGCAGGGGCAGATATTAGCCTCGTTGCCTGCTGTTGGCCCTTCTGCAAATAAGATGACATTCATCGCTGACAGTGACCAATGCTTTCCTGTTGTGTCACATCTATTTTGCACAGGCTAAAAAGCAGGGTTTGAAACTCATGTTGTCCCCTTGTCCTGGGGACAGTAGAAAATGTGTTGGTAATGAAGGGACATGCTTAACTCACTATTGACACCTCAGTGGATGCAACCTGTTGTTGCACTGATAATGCGACAAATTAACAACAAATCCATGTTGACACTAACAGGAGGAGAGCTAGTTAGCTGTTAGCAGCCAGTGGCAGGAACCAGGCCCCCAGGAAGTGCACCGGGCTTTGAAGCCAATTTTTGTAGTGGTCAAACAGTGGTACTGCAACTTCCGGGGTCTGTCTCGTGATGCCAGACTTTTTCCCATACACTTACATTGGAAAAAGAGACATCTATAAATCAGTGGATACACTTTTTTGAGTGTCACTACCCCCACAAAATGACTGGTTTCACTATCAGGATTTAATCTATTCAGTCCGATAACATTTAAAAAGTCTAAAAGAGCAAATGATTAAATTATTTTGTCCCCATTCAAGTTAGGAGAGCGCTAAACGCCACTTGGCTGGCCAAAGTTGACTGTCCTCAGCCGTGTTTGGCTGTGCTCGGCAGCTGTAAGTTTCTAGTGTGCCTGCTTTATAGCAGCGCTGATCATACAGAAAATTTCATATTGTGGAAAAAAGCGATTTTGGCTTCATGTGCCATTAAGCAACTTTCATAGGAATGAACGTAGGTAGTGTAATGAAGGACTGAACAACTTACACATAGTTCAGTTATTTTTTTCACTAAAGATTTCTTTGTGTCCCTGGCACAGAAGGGGGAAAAACAGCAACAAAATAACATTGGTGTTGGTACCAGGTCTTGGTGAAATTGTTATCTTTAACACTGGTATCGATATGGGACCAGAATTTCAAAATCAGTGCAGCCCTAGTATTTGGTTATGTATATGATAGAGGACATGACAGCAACAGGGCCAAGCCAACATGCCTCCTAATGCTTATACTACCTTGTATGTGTGAACATCAATAGTACAAAAAAAATGAAACTAGGCCAAAATTAAATGTAAATATACTCTACAGGAATGGGAACCTGCCGATGTATGTAACAACCATTTAATTTAGGCTCAAACAGCAATGGAGTATCTCTGGAACATGAACATCTTCATGTCGGCAGCATGTTTTGAGTCAGTACCCAGATCCCTGTTTAAAATTCTGCATCAGTTATGAAGTATGACTCCTAAAATTTGGCAGTACATCTTATTCTCTCAGGCTCCAAAAGGAAACCAAATTATTCATGGAATGATCAGAGAAGAAGAACAGATGGATAAACATTTGTCAGGGCCTCCGTTCTGCCAGATTTTTTTTAAACATCCGTTTTGTGTTTGTCAGAAGGTGAATGCTGGTCAAGTTCTGGGTTTATGGCCATCATGTGTTAGCAGCTGCATTACAGTGGAGTTAATCATCCGGCTGGAAACTGAATCAACCTCTGATCTGGCATCAGACTGTGATCAGTTTGTTAGAAATCATTTCACCTCTGCATGACAAATATCAGCTTACAGATAGAGAGAAAGGCATATATAATTAAAATACCGTAAGCTGTGTAATAAAGCTAAGTATAATAATGAGAATAAATGTAACTGATTTATAAAGCATCTTTCAAAATGACAACTTGTTTTACAGTAAAGAAATGAAGAAAATTGAAAAGAAACAAGAAAAGTTTTACAGCTTTGAAATGGTGCATTAAGGTTCTTCAGACACCTGGAGTTTGATCATATATGTCACAGCTTAGATCATGAGGCACATGGAGCCTGAGTGGTCCCACCTGCTGACAGTAGGAGAATAAAAAAGGGCACAGCTCCATTCAGAACTCATCTTATGTAATCACAGTTCGATTCTCTGCTCGTCTGGACAGGACTGTGCATTGATGGAGGGATGATGGAAGAGTAGATGTGCTGAGCGGTAGATGATACGATAGATAAAAGGGACAGATGCGTGAGAGACAAGATAAGATGGTGAAAAGAGAGATAAGGAAACACTGCATCCTCTCTCTGCTAAAGGCACATACCTTCATGCTCTGTGCGCGTGTCTGCAGGTGAAGGTGGAGGGCTCGGTGAACGAGGTGGAGCTGGAGGGATTGACTCCTGACACGGAGTACACGGTGACGGTTTACGCCATGTATGGAGAAGAGGCCAGCGACCCCATGACCAGCCAGCAGACCACATGTGAGTCTCACACACACACACACACACACACAAACGCAGCACTGAGCTGATCAATCAATTAACTGATAAAACCATGGACAGAAAATAATAGACTGGTCCCCTGAGATTAATAAATCCACATTCAAATGTTCCCTTTAATTAATTGCCTCAATTTAGCAATGTGTGACAGTTTGTACTACATCATAATAAACAAAGTGGTGAGCAGCTCAGAACAGAGATCTGTCCTCGTCTCTGCTTTTACTCCACGCATTGGAGATGTCTGTCCATTTGTCTTTGTCCTGTCGACTCCTATCTTAGATCTACAGTAAATACATGGATGTACATCGGTTAAACACAATCTTGTCTTATCAACATCCCATAGATTTGGTTTAAGACATAACAGATCATGTCACCATAAAGACCACCAGTGATCAGTATTACAATTTATTGTGATTTTTGTCTATTTTTTCAACACTATACCATGGGAAACAAGCAAGCAGCAATCTCTGGGGCTGAGAAATGAAGCCAACATGGAAGGGCCGAAAACTGCACTGTCTTTAATGGCCACTTGAGGCTGGCTGCAATAGTGAGTCATTCTCATAGATCCCCAGTTTAAAATGCTCAATTTCACAGCAGAAATAAACATGTTAACAGTCTGGTACAAAAACAGTTTTTGTCTCTATAGCTTCTTTCCCCATTCAAGACAATTCTATATAACTTATGTTATCAAAGCAGAAATTTGCACATAATTAAGGATGTGGCTGCATTGAGTGACAGGCCCTCTGAAAGGGTCACCACCGTCTATGAGTCAGATGCACCCCTTGCTCCACAGCTCCACACTCTTGTCCAAATATGGTCACTTCTGGCTTCAAAAAACCAAGATGATGGCTAGGTCCATTATTTTTATACAGTCCATGGAGATAAGTTGAATCATAAACTTCTAGAGACTGTATATAATGAGGTATATTTCCAAAACAGTGCACATCATATGTCAGTTGGTGTGACTTTTATATCAGCAGCATCATATGCTGCATACAGAAATGGTAAATAATGGTGCTTTCAGACCCGAGTCCACTTGCTTTGGTCTGAATCAGGGACTAAGTTTGTCACAAAGTTACATAATTGCCTAGAGTTGGTTCATGTTCTCATGAAAGCATTTGAATGTGGACGGGATGAAATGCCTTGTGCGAGAAAGCTTCTCTTGATTGGTCAAAATTTCCATGTGAAAAAAATCCAGGAAGTAAACATGCATTGGATGTGCTGAATGTGCATATTAAAGCAGTACAGGAGGAGGTGCACATTAATAATCCTCCAGGTCTGTAACATGCAGAGAGTCAGGGTGGTGGAGGATGAGATCCCCGGTGCTGGGGTTTGTGCTGGCTGAATTCAAGTTGCTAAAGCCGCTCACTGAAGGCCAGTGCCACCTCTACATGGACCAAAATTAAGCAATTGAAATGTTAAAAAAATATTGCAATAAGTGAATGATTAAGTGAATCCTTTTTTTGCTTAGTGAAGAACCTGGGCTTTAAATGTGAAAGTCATTTTAGCGAACAATTTCAATAAGTTGAGGCACAAATATTTCTTAATGAGCTCTGTAATTTGCTTCCATATAAATTATGTGTCTTGTTTCTTGACATTTCCTTTCAGGTTTTGTTTAATTATGCAGCTACATCTTTGAAGAGAGCAATCAAGAAGATCAGGAAAAGTAAATGACATTGTGCTTTCCAAGACTCCCCTTAAGTTAAATTGAAATGAGCAACTATCATATTTTATATTACACACATCATCTCTTGGTTTGCTCTTTCAACACAAGCATCTGTTCTTTACATAAAATGTCAGTGAGGGAAAAATCACTGCCGCTGATTAGTCTCTGGAAGTCAGCAACTGGGTAATGCATACTGGTCTTTCCCTGTCACACAGAAAGAAGAGAGAGCCAGATTAGGAGAATCAGTTCTCATTGAGAAAGACCTACACATACACATGTGCACCTGTACTTCTATGCTTGTAAGGACACTCGCCGGTACAGCACAATACATTCCCTAGTCTCTAAACCCTAATCAGCATAACTACAAGTCTCACGCCGACCTTTACCTAAACCTAACTCTGCTCTGAAACTAAGTTTTACCCCTCAAACAGTCCGAACTGTCCACAATGTACTCATTTTACAAAAACATGTCCTCAAGTCAAATTGGTCCTCACAAAGATAGAAATACAAGGTCACACTCATTCTCACACAGTAAATATGAATATCACTGAGAAACTGTGAATGAGCTTTGCTAACTGTTGATGAAATTCCATTTCATTAAATCCCTGACAGATATTATGACCCTCTGAAGTCTCATCTCTAGATGCACTCACATTTCATTTACCACCACAGGACACTGAGATTTACTCACAGCTGTCTGATGTTGACACATCTCCTGAAAATGTATGTGGAGAGCACTTGCTTTTAGAAACCTTACAGTGAAGTGTAGGCAGTTTCTAAAGATCTGGAGTGCCACTGAACTTAGTGATCAAGAGGAGGCAGCTTTGTACTCCAAACGCTACAGCAGCTAATTTCTCTGATCAGCGCTCTCTCTGCTTCTAATCACTCAAATCAGCTGCTGCAGATACGTTTCATTTGCAAAGTATTTGCATGCAATTACGTGGCTTTTCCAGGATGGCTGCAGCATGTTGGAGTTGCGTCTCGGCACGTTTTCTGTCCCCGACAAAACTGGCAACCACCGTTGCCAAAATCACTGCGTGGCTTCCTCTTGCTGTGCTATTTTTTGCACCTCACTTTCATTTTTAAGAGTTTTGAAGCCTTGGCGAGTGTGTCTCCCCCCTCTGCCCCCTCCATATCCCCAGCATGCCCACTAATTAATGTTTTATGAAGCCTCCTTTAAGGTCTGTGGCCTGTGGCTTAAAGTCAGGGCATGTTTTTGTCTTTATGATGCGTGTAAGGGTTTGAATCCAGGTCGGATAAGGACGCCGGCGGCTGTTGGGGGGGGGAGAGTTGAGGTCTCTTTCAGATTACTTTTCATTTCCTTCATCCATGCAAGCAGGGCAAGCACGCCTCCATTCACCCATCCAGACATCATTTGTGCATACATTCAGTCATCCATTATGTTGTAAGTTCATTTCTCTTTATGTATATTTAATCATTCATTCATTATGTGCAAGAACATATCACATGAATCTCCTCTGACAGTCAGATGTGTTTTTGCAGTGATTATGCCTAGAGGGATGATGGGGTGCATGATTGTATTTTATCAGCATAGGGCATTTATCGAAAACTAAATTGATTTTAGTCCACATTTGTGGTTTTCTGCACTGCTCTGCTCATCAGCCGGTGGTCACAGTTTTCCCCTGTTTCTTGTTTCCTGATGCATCTGGACTTGCGGGAGATGAGTTTAATGTGCTTTTCACTCAGCATGTTTATTTATAATCACTCAGACCCCATCACTCTGCCTTCAGTTGCCTCTCGTCCCTCATTTCATCCAGTTATTTAACTGTTGTTTCTGTCTTTGTTAAGAAAAAATGAGCTTTAATGATGGCGGCAGTGAAAAGAGGCCACCACAGCTACAAAGAAAAGGACCTTGATAAGAAGAGAAGCAGCATGATGGAGATAAAAGATAAAAGCTCTTTTTGCAAAATCAGACTTCATATTGGCTGTGATCATGACACGCAGTTTTTACATTGTGTTATTCACTGTTAAAAGATCATGCAAGTACACCATGTGCCAATGATGTTGCGAGGCAGAGGTCCTGCTTCTCTGATGGATTTAAATCTGAAAAGACACAGTAAACTCACCGTCCATGCATGAGTCACACATGAGTGAATGCAGGGAGAGTATCATGTGCTGAGGTGATACTTGCACTTAATGTGGGCAGAGCTTGATGTGATGGACAGGAAAAGGTAGCTATCGGCTGGTTAAACATGGCAGCAATCAGTGCACCCCCACACAGACACGTCCATTGCTATTGGCTGAGGCTGCAACTGTGCTGGTCAAAGTTCATGTCATATCTGCCCCTTCGCTTGCATTAAATGGAAGTGAACGGGAGGCCAGTATTTGCCGGTGTCAATGATGCTCGTGTGAGTGTGCCCTAATGCTACATTCTAAACAAAAAATCTGTACTGAAATCACAGTAACAGTGGCATTGCGTGACTTTGCTATCTTCTTATAGTCTTCTCCTGCTTTATGGGCATCAGTTATTTTAGTTTTCATAGTGCTAGGCAGCTGTTTAGAGGAGCCCATGGCTGCTTATTGTTAGGCCAAGGTTTCAGGAGTCAGAGTATTTAAAAAGCTTTGAATTTTGCATCACCTGGCCTTTCCTACCGATGACTGTGAACAAGCCAGAGCCCTGACAAGCTAATTAAAGTCTGAGACCCTGGTAAAAATTGTCCGAGGGTTGAAATGTCCTGGGGTGCTCAAACTTTGCATGGTGCTCCTTTCCTTTTTTCATTCTAAAATTGTATTAAACAAAAATAATACTTTAATCTTGCTTAAAATGCTGATAAGCATGTTTCAACTTTGCATGCCACTGTAATCGTGCTTCTGATCGATACTCTCTTGTGTCATGTTGATGAAGACCTGATGATGATTTAGTGTCCAGGTGACACACCGTGTTGAAAAGATATTTTAACAGGCGGCTGCCATTTTCAGTATGTCCACAGTTTGTCTCACACACACAAGAGGCTGTTTTGTTTTTAGTCTCAATGAGTGAAAGGAAAACAGGAAAACTCTTGAGAGCTTATTATACTCAGCTCTCAAGATGTGATATAAAGATATATATATACTGTCTGTGGTTTTGTCAATAAAGTTTTCAGATTTGCAATTTTGTTTAATATTCAGATACATGAATATAACTATATTTATAACATCAAACACCACAATTAAAAAAATACATATGTCATTGGGGACCTACTCAGATCGCCACCTGTGGGTCCCAGAGACTCAGTACATTAAAAAAACTGTCAACATCACTGCATGTGCAGTAGAAGTATCAACTGTCAGAACTACATGAATAAATGAGAGGTGGTCTGTAATGCTGCATTCATCAACACCTTGATTAAAGAATGAAACATGGTAAATAAATATTATCTTTAATTTTGGGTGATTCTGATAGAATAGCCACCCATCGAATGGGTCTTTTAATGTAGTGGGGGCTTTTACATACTTTTGGAAACTTTGGAGACTTACCTATGCCTAAACTTTTTAATTTCCCATCCTCCTCATTCCTGTGCTGACCTCGGCTTGACCTACAGTAAAAGCAGAGGCAATCTCTGCCTTCCTCCCTACTTCTCTGCTGCTTTGTCTTTATCCTGACCCCCCGTATAATTGAGGTGAAGCAATGGTGGGCACAATCAGGATTTTAAGAAAACAGATCAGTAATTCTGAAGTTTCCGAGAGTAAATCAGATTCCCTGGCTGAATCAAGAAAAGCACTTCCTCCAGGGGAGAGAGAGGGAGTAGGAGGGTGAGTGATGGAGTGAGGGTCTGTCCACTTTATAATTAGAATAGTGGAATTCAATAACCCTGGTTCAAACACCCATGAGTCTGTGCGTGCGTACGTGCGTGTGAGTGCAAAATGTCTTACATACTCCAAACTCAACTAACCTTTGACCCCTTTATAACAGCAGCTCTGTGGCAGTCAGAGTTTCTCTTATATTCTCTTATATTTAGTAATTAAAATGATATGTGAGGCCATGGAGTTTGTTGTGTGATTTGAGTTTGTGTTGATGATTACAACTACAACTCCAAATCAACTTTATTTATAAATTTGTTGCTCAAAGTGCTTCACATAGCAAAATTAAACATTAAAGGTGCCATATGTAAGAATGTGGCCAAAATGGTTACTGCACTACTACTGCCGTGAGTCGTGTCCGCCCCCCCTCCCCTACAGATTCAAGGATGCTGGACAGTGGCACACTAAAGACTGACTTGTTTGCCCACGGGCGTCGCTGCATCCTTGATCTTTGGTTTTCCAGAGGACCGTTCAAGCAAGTCCGGCTTCTCTGCTGCTAACGCTGCTGCCGGGATACAGCTGAGGAGGAGCCGGCTGCTAATGCTATGTACTGGGACACTGCTAAAGCTGCTAGCCGTGCTGCTGTAGCTCAGTTGTAACTGTAAGTGATGCTGAGACTCTACTGACTGCGTGACTGGTAGACGGCGGTGGGTGGCGCAACAGGCCAAAACACAAATTCAAAACATAAACATGATTTGCAGACTGTAAAAATGTTTTTTAAATGCGAATATTCTGGCTGTACTATTGTTATCGGTGAGATCAGTATGTTATATGAACATTATTCCTTAGTCTCTGTGACATAGTAGGAGGATTTTACGACTATTTGCTTTAGATTTCTTACATATAGCTCCTTTAAATTAAAAAACATAAAACAAAAATAAATAAATCAAGACTAAAACTAAAAATGATTTAAATGATAAAATACTAAAAAAAATCAATAAATGTAGGTATAAATGAATTAACACCAGTGTTAAAAATAATGTAAAAATCTATGATTAAAACTTAAAAACTAATGCAACAACATTATTTCAAATTAAAATCAGACCTAATATTTTTTTCTGCTTATTTGCTTTTAAACAGGAGAGTTGCAGTGAAGAAGTTAATGTTCTCATATTTTATTTCCAGTTATTTGTGAAAAAGCTTTGTCTCTGTCGTTCCTGTGGTTGTAGAGATAAGGCAAGGTTACCGAGCACATTTCTGCAACAAGGCAATTCAAAGTTCTTTACATAAAACATTAAAAGCATCGAGACCAAATGCAAAAGAAAATAATTATGAAAGAACTTTTAAATACAATTAAAATGCCATTAAAGAGCCAAGAAAATAGAAAATGAAATTAAAAACACAACTCAGACAGGTTTAAAATACAAGAACACAGTTACAGTACAGTGTAAGAAGTGAACTTGAGAGTTGCAGCAGACCTGCAATTTTCAGGGAGTTTGTTCCAAATAGGTGGTGTATAAAAACTAAACACTGCTTCTTTGTATTGAGTTTTGACTCTGGGGACGCAAAGCAGACCTGCTCCAGATGACCTGAATGGTCTTGATGGTTCACACTGTAGCAAAAGGTCAGAAATGTATTCAGACCCTAAACCATCCAGTGCTTTAAAAACCAACAATAGTGTTTTGAAATAAATTCTCTGGCATACAGGAAGCCAGTGTAAAGACCTCAGAACTGATGTGATCCACTTTCTTGGTGTTAATGAGGACTGGAGCAGAAGCGTTCTGAATCAGCTGCAGCTGTGTGGTCGATGTTTTAGGAAGACCTGTAAAGACACCATCACAGTAGTCAAGTCTACTGAAGATAAATGCATAAATGCGTTTTTCTGAATCCTGCTGAGACACAAGTCCTTTTATCCTTGATATGTTCCCAAGGTGATGGCAAGCTGACTTTGTACTTGTCTTAATGTGGCTGTTAAAATTCAGCTCTGATCCATGACTACACGAACATTTGTGGCTTGGTCTGTGGTTTTTAACATTGCCAATTGAAGGTGAGCGCTGACTTTTGATTGTTCCTCTTTGGCTCCTTGGTATAAACCAAACACAGATCAGCTGGTAAACAAGAATCTTGTGTTCAGTTTATCATTATCCCCTTGCAGGATTTGCAACAAAACTGAAGTTCAGATACAACAATTCAGCAGAGATTCGATATGGAAGTTTACAATGTCCTCTAACGTTAGCTTTCTGTCCTTCATCTCCTCACAACTCAGTACCGCTGACGCCAGCAAGGAACCTGCGTTTCTCAGATGTGGACCACAGCTCTGCCCGGCTCACATGGGACTCTGCTTCCAGGAAGGTCAAAGGCTACCGCATCATGTACGTCAAGACCAACGGAGTCCAGACCAATGAGGTGAGGGGATCCTGCAGGCCTCAGCCACTGAGAGCAGAGGTTACAAACCTCGTCTCAGAATGCCAACTGAGCCAACAGCAACCACAGGGCTGCAGCTCTGGAGATTCTGAATCATTGCATGTCTGTAAAAATCCACACGGCTGGGTGGAGTTTTTGTGCACTGTGATGTGCCTGAACATTTAAACACCATCAGGCTGCACATGTTGACTTAAAGAATAAACCACTCCGCTGAGGAAAAATCTAAAATATATGTCACATGTTTGGTCATGTTTCTTCAGGTGGATGTTGGCCATGTGACATCCTGGTTGCTAAGAAACCTGACTTCCCTGACAGAGTACACAGTTGGTGTGTTTGCCGTTTACGATGAGGGACAAGCTGAGGCTGTGACTGACAGCTTCACCACGAGTAAGAACAAATATCAGTATTATTACCACACAGGCATTCTAATCATATACAAATTTAGACCCCAGAAATATCAGAATATACACAGAATTTTTTTAAATGGAAACATAAGCAGTCCAGTTTATGTTACATTGTTACTTTAAGTGTTTATTTGTGTGTAGAGACCGTCCCTGACCCGCCAGACCTGAGGAGCAGTGACATCTCCACTGACAGCTTCAGAGTGTCATGGCAACACCCAGCCTCTGATGTGGTGCTGTACCGCCTCATCTGGACGCCCACAGATGGAGGAGACAGCGAAGAGGTGTGTGTGTGTTCATGTTTTTCATACTTAGAAGTAAGAGGAAGTTCAGGAAAGGTTTCCCTGCAGGAATCTTAGGTGAGAATATCAGGATTTTAATGTGGGAGATTCTGTTTGCACCCAGGAATTCGTAGCTAACAATGCTCCTTATCTATTGGCACACCAGAGTGTATATTACCGGAGTCCTAGCAACGTTGAAATATAACATTAACATGAACGGATCTATTCAGCTATTCAACTAAAGTTTATGTACACAATGTGTCTTCAGCAGCTTTACACACCCTAAAAACTGAAAACATGTCAACTAAGTCTAAAAAGAATAAGCCAATGTTGACTCACAGGTGACTTTAAACCCAATCACCTGTGTGAAAGTCTGTGCTTAATCTACTCACTCACCACATCTTTCTCCGTCTGTGGACCGTGTCGCTCATCGTACTACGTCACCTGACTGTCTGGCAGCAATATTTTTCTAGTAAATTGTATCCAAAATTTGCGAGTACTACACCTAACCATGACCTCTTTGCCCTAATCCTAAGCGCTTCTGACCCTGACATGTCGACGTGACGAATACTAATCAATCACAGCACGCAGTGAGAGCCATAATAACGCCTCAGAGGGATGGGTGTAAATAGCCAAATAGCTGCAATTTGACTGTTCTCACCTGGGTGCAAATAGACTAGGGCAACACATTCTCACTCCGACCTCGTCACATATCGACGTTTGGTCATGGGCTTTCCACGTCCATGACATGCAAGGTATCCTGAGTGCGTTAGTTGTTGACGTTTTAGGACACCGTGTTAAGTTCCGCTTGTTAGATGTATTGTATTCTTTCAAAATACATTTCTGGTTTCACAGGAGTTTCACCGTTTACATACAGTCTCTTTCAAAATAAATGTACATGGTATGGTAACTGTCAGCTTTTACATCACTGTATACCTTGAAACCGGAATATCGCTGCAACCCTAAAATAGTTTTTATATAAATTCTTTAAAAATGTTCTTTAAAAAATGTGTTTTTTAAGTAGATCTCATTCGAATTTCATTGAACCAGGCTATTCCCTTACTTTTAACAACATTAAATAATATTAAAAACTCCTAAGAAAAATATTGTCAGGACATATAAGTGTCCTCTTGCTCATTTTTCTGTTCCTTTCTTTACTTCTCCCTTTTGAGGTTACAGTGGCACAAGGCTTCTCTCGGCTAAATAAACTCCTTCTGGCTGCTTGTATCAACTCTCTCTTTCTTTAGCTCACTACTGAACAGTTTATGACCTAAAAAGAGGTTTCAAGTGTAGATGGTGAATTGAGAGCTTCTCCTTCAGCATCAGCTTTCTCTACAGCCTCTGCATTATCTGCCCTCAGTCACATCTGTACACACTTGGACACCTTTATTGTGGGTAATAACTTCAAGAGAGCAATCCACTGTTGTCCAGTAGAGCACCATCGCCTCAGATGAATATGATTTAATTTAGTCACTGATGATTTGCAAACATTTCTGCTTTGCTGTGCTTATCATTGTTGCTTCCTCTCTTTCTTATGTGGATGTCAAACATTAACACGAACCAGTCAAGGTCCTCATAGCTTTAGCAATACAGACACCTATTTTTGAGTGCTACTGTCTCTGTTGTTTTTCGTTTTTATTTTATTTATAAATGAAGCCACATTTTATCTCAAATTTGATAATCTTGAAGCAGATGATTCAATTAAGATACGAAATAAGCAGAGAGGTGAACACAATAAGATTTAAAGTCAGCTCTCTCCCTCGTCTCACTCTGTCTGTCGCACTAATGAGGATTATCTCAGAGATGATATTCCCAAAAACAAGACGTGTTATCAGTCTCTTCACCTGTTGTCCTGTCACTTATCTGCTGGTTTCTGTTGTTATTTTGATGTCTCTACCTGTCTGTGTCTTCATGCAGTGATGTAACATTCAGGTTTGTTTTGCTGCAAATATATTACAAAAGAGGAGAGACACTATAGGTGAATTAAGTGATATCACCAGGAAACTTCCTGAGTTGATACATTAACTTACATTAACACAGTTTTTGCATTACAACTTTTCTGAAGTTTTTTTATATGCAAATTAGGCATGACCTAATACATTTAATTATCTAATGAAATATGTGCTGAATTGCATAAATGTCCAAAGCTGAAATCTGAACTTTGGGTAAAGCCGGATTTAAAAGTTTTGTTTCATTTCGTTGACATATCAACAGTCAGAGTTTTTTACAGAGGGGATTTTGGATATCTTGCAAAGTACTGTGCTTTCAGAAGCAGGATCTCACCTTGGTTCTTGGTGCAACAATAAACATATTAAGAGGAAGAAAATAAGGCAAAATACTGCAATACTTCATTACATAAATATAGAATAGAAAACTTACAATAAAAATATGAGGGACTATGAGTGGGAGTAATTGAGCCATCTGGGGTTTTCTGAGTGGGAGCCAAAGGGTTAAGGCTAGATGGATAGAAAAGTACAAAAGAGCATAGGTAGATAGAAAAGTAAGAAGGAGCATAGGTAGGGAAGGCAGGGCCAACAAGAGATGTCTGCACAGACTGAACTCTCCCCCGCCGGACCGAGCCGTACACTGTATCTCCACCTACTCACTCATTTTCAGGGAGGGAAGAGAGGAGAAACTAACAGGAGAAAAACGTTGCCAACTCTAACTGAGGTGGAGTTTAACTGGTCAGTTGTTATTGTACATCTTACTCTATAATGACGAAAACTCTGTCTGTGGGTGTGTCTGTTCCACGTTTTTCTCCTGACTGACTTGGTCAATCCATGTGAAATTTGGCACAGTGGTAGAGGGTCATGGGAGGATGCGAATGAAGCAATATTACATCAGTTGGCCAAAGGGGGGCGCTATAGCAACCGATTGAAATTGCAAACTTTGAATGGGCATATCTCATGCCCCGTATGTCGTAGAGACATGAAACTTTGCACAGAGGTGCCTCTCCTCATGAGGAACAAATCTGCCTCAAGAACCCATAACTTCCAGTTATATAGATTTTCCGCCATTTTGAATTTTTTGAAAAACACTTAAAATCGATCTCTTCCTAGGAAGTTTGACCGATCTGCATGAAACTCAGTGAACATAATCTAGGGACCAATATCTAAAGTTCCCTCTTGGCAAAAGTTGGAAAACTTACTAAAACTGAGCTTCTATAAGGCAATGAATATTGTGGAGGGCGTGGCTCATCACATCAAGGTGTATAACATCTCAAGGGTTTCACCGATCACCACACAACTTTGTAGGTATATGACCACACATAATCTGAGGGGACCCCTCCATTATTGACCCCATCAAACAAAATGGGGGCGCTAGAGAGCTAATTTCTTATCTAGGCCTAACGGCCATATAGATTTTTACTAAACTTGGTAGATATGTAGAACAGGACGCCTCAAGGTGACTGGAGAAATTTTACTCTAATTGGCAACTGGGTGGCGCTATAACAACAGAAAAATGCTTAAAAATGGCTAAAATGCGACCGATCGCTGTGGCTCCCCCTGTGGCCCAATGTTTGTTTTTTTCTTCTCATTTTTGGTATGACTAAGTCATGGTATGGTATGCTGTACATAATCACGGAAACTGTCATTCTGTCTGTCCCATGTTTTTCTACTCACTGACGTGGTCAATCTATGTGAAACTGCACATAGGCATTGAGGATTGGCATAGCTAGAAGGTGACAAAGCTACCAATGGGTATGGACTAGTACTTATGATTGTGAGTGAAGGTTGGAGGCATGCTGGGAGGGTAAATGCTTCACTGAGGTCATCAGGTGGATACCCTCCTTCACTAATGTTTCAAGGGCTCATTGCCAACACCTGGCGTGCAAAAGTCAACATCTCACAAACAGAAACAAGGAAGTGAATGTGGCAGACTGCTATGATTGGTGAAACTCATGGAAAGCTACGATAATTGGTCAAATTTGTGGAGAAGTAGTGGGGATCGGATGGAATTGAGCAGAATTCACTGGAATTGGATAGTTTGTTAATTATTGCAATCACAACAGCCTTGAGGGTTAAATAGGTGAAATAATTCAACTAATAGATATCCCAATGAAACTTCCCCAGCTGATTACTTACATTGAGACAATTATTTTTCTATTTCAGGTTTTCTGAAATGTTGTTTGATTTGAAAATTCGGATGTTTGTTAAGTGTGTTAACTGCAAACATAACCTGATTCAGTGTGGTTTACCACCTCTGTCTGATTTTCTGTGTCACCGACTTTTATTCATCTGCATCAGCTGTTCGTATGCTTGTCTGACAGAAAATATCTATCCCTGTGTTTCTGTTTCAGGTTCTGGTGAACGGAAACATTAACACCTACCTGATAAAAGGACTCAGCCCCCTCACCGAGTATGAAGTCCTCCTCACTGCCATCTACGGCAACGAGGTTGAGAGTGACGAGGTGATCCTTGTAGAGTCCACGGGTAAATTAAACATTACTACTGCAGGTCTTCCAACTCTACTCATGTTTCCAAAAAGTTCATCACAGTAATTAGTGAAGTTACAAGTTTGGTGCTTTCGCCGTTAAGCCAACTGTTGTGTTTATCACTAAGCCAATGCATAATCCTTTTTTACTTTATGTTGTCTGTTCTAGTGTTGGATCAGAGAAAGGCATTCCTTTTCAGATTGAAACAAACATCAGAGGATCATTTAAGATATATTAAATATTTTTGTTTCATTTTCAGTTGAAAGAACAACTACCCTGGCCACAACAACCACCACTGCAGCAAGTAAATATTTCACTCCTGCTGTTGTGATGAATTGTGTTTGTTTCTCCTTTCTACTTTCCACTCCACCTTCCTTTACCTCTTCCTCATGGTCAATGTTTTTAGCTGTAATAATACACAAAATGACATTTGGATTTGAACATTTTCTTCTGTACAAGTTTCACTAAAGTTTTAGCAAAGTCCTTAAACAAGCAGAGAGATTATAAAGGTGACGTTATCTAACAGTGTAAAAAAACATGTTTTTAGAACTTCTCATGAATCTTTAAGAACTTATCCTTAGGGAAAAAGCAGGGTTCAAGATTAAGAAAACATCAGGCAGCAAACTTCAGATTACAGTTTGCTGCCTGTGTTTCATTGATAATGTTTGTAAATCTTTTCTCATGTCTCTAGATGGATGTTGTGTCATCCATCATGAAGGCTGGCGGAAATTTTGCCAAGTTTTGATTTTGAAAAGACGCTGATATGAAGTTGAAAACCTGAGTAAATTAAATGCCAAAAAGATGACATGGTGATATGAGGAGTTTTTCCGATATAAGATGAAGAACATCAAACTGTGACAGTGTTATG
Source organism: Epinephelus lanceolatus (assembly GCF_041903045.1). Lineage (NCBI taxonomy): Eukaryota > Metazoa > Chordata > Actinopteri > Perciformes > Serranidae > Epinephelus > Epinephelus lanceolatus. The sequence goes on along the minus strand of NC_135749.1, from coordinate 36,356,602 downwards.
CTTCGGTGAGTTGATGTTGATGTGTAACTCAGTGGCCTGCAGTGTGATTTTTTTGTGCTCTCTCTCATCCCGCAGCTCCTCGTTATGGGGTGAGGAACATGAGGATCGATGAGGAAACCACCTTCAGTATGCGGGTGGCGTGGCAGCCTGCGGACACGAGGAATGTCCGACATTATCGACTGAGCTACATCAGCGCCAAGGGAGACCGAGCAGAGGAGACGGTAAGACAGAAGGACAGAGACAGTGTTTGCTCTGTTTCATGAAAATCCGTTTGCTAACTTCTAACAGGCTGAGGGATGTTTTGATTGTCTGCTCACACTCATTAGAACGTTTGGATTTAAAGTGGCACTGAGATTGTTGTTTTTTAGTCTTTTTAAATTTGATGAATTCTTTCATCTTTTTTTGCTTTGGTGTTTCAGCTTCGATCTCCTGTTAATCAAATGTGGTTGTGATTTTTCTGTTTTGGATGTGTTTGCTCCAAACAAACTAGAAGTATATCAGATCATTTCAAACCATGAGGCCACTGGTTTTATAACTTTTATTGGCTGATAATTCGTTATCAGTGCTGTTTATGAAACAGTTGATCTGAGACATGCTGGCACAGTTTTCAAAGAGTTGTGTGGGAAATCTCTGAAGGACTTTATCATTTTTATATGTGTCATTCAAGCCACTTGTTTAATTACAGATGCACTTGGTTGTAGTTGCATCTCAGAGCAGTTTCTTTTCTAAAGGAATTCATAGAAAGTGTGTCTTTTGACTATCAGCTACTGCTTATCTCATTGAGGTTTGAAATTTAGCCCTGAAAAGCCAACCCAACTGCCAGAAAAAAATATCTGCATTTTGTTTCTGCAAACCACCAATATGTTACATTTGCATGAACCAGCGGCCGGTGACCTTTACCATTAAAAGAGCCATTATTGGCCAAAAAAAAATCTGTCTGGAGTCACAAAACATATTTGAATAAAGGTAACAGCCTATTAAGTCTGAATTATCCCATCAACATTACCAAAATTCTAAATAAGCATTCATTAAAATGATTTACTACAAGGTGGCCACTCTGCAGTTGGCTGTTTTTAAAGCCTAGTTTATGCTCGACGCAGTCACGACTGTGCGAGGTTCGTGCGCCACAAATGATGTAATTGTGCACCCGGTGACAGCCGTGCGAGCTTCGCGAGGTCGTGCACCTCCAGGATTTTGAAACTTTTTCGCAAGCCACGCTAGTGTCGCTCAGTTCAAAATGGATGAATTTGAGGGAAGACTAGCTGAAGCATCTCTTCATCTACAGCCCGCATTGGCTTCACAAGCTGGCTGTGTTCCCCAGTCAGATATCTCGCTACATGTAATGGGCGGATAGACCATCTTCTTTTGCAATGCTTTTGTCTGGTCAAAAGCCATAAACATAACAATTCCACCTTCTCTGCAATCCATACTTTTCGTGCCACCATCATTGCTGTTTACATCGTTTTCCACTTGCTTCTACTTCTACTGTTTTTTGCCTGCTTCTACTACTTCCTATAGTATTTTTTCTCTTCCGCCCCCTGCCTTTGCGGCGAATACTGCAACGGAGAATGTGCCAAGTATAAATGCCTTTGCGCTCTGTTGAGGTGCGCACGCAATCCGCGAACGGAGCCAGGCGAAGGTATAACTGAGGCTTAATTATTTAGTACTTTAACAGGTGGTGGTGACAGCAAATTAATCTGTCCACACACTTTTAAATCCTCTGACTTTTCTTGGACTTTTTTTGGATTTGGGATCCATAGTCAGCCTTGCTGGCATGACTGTAGGCTAGCTATGCTTCCTGAATTCAGTAAAAATTTCATTTCAGGTCGTAGACATATGACACACATTTAAACGTTAGAATATTTTTCGGTTTGATATATAGGCTACACATTTTTACAATTGTAGAATGCAATTATACATTTCCATATAGTTTTATGTCAAAGCCACAGGGAGCCAATGGAGAGGGTCTAAAGAGCTGCATGTGGCTCCGGAGCAGCAGGTTGCCTTCCCCTGGTTTAGGCACAAAAACCACTTTGTTCTAGTTATGGAAAGATAATGTTTTGCCTTAAAATACCAAGTCAGTGACTAAAAAGGTACAAGAAAAACAGCAAGCAGATGCTACAAAACACCCAGTAAAAAGCTGCTGAAAATGCAGGGATGATTTGCTAAAAACAACTGGTTTTGTTGTTTGTTGGTCTCAAACAGTGGTTCGTAGCTTGGCCGGCATCTAGTCTTGGTGTCATGCCATCCACCATTCCCTCCACCTCTGAATGACAAAGTCAGCTCATATACTATGTCACTTTAGAAATGTTAATATAATACATATATGGAACATTCAAACTTAACATATCCATGGTTTGCAGAGATGCACAATGTCAACATTTTATTCTGGCAGCTGGGCTGAAAAAACTTATAGCTTGTTCTCTCATTAAGTGTGGTCAGGTATAGAAGGCTTGAATTCACAAAGGTTTAAGACCTAGTCCACACGGACAGTCACTTTTGAAAACAGGTTTATTTCCCCCCATCTCATCCACACACACTGATATAAAAAAAATCCTGTCAAAACAAAAACGCACTTAAGGCCCAGAGGCAGCTATATAACTATAACTCTAAAGCCAGGCGAAGAAGAAGAGAAAATTAAAGGATATTATCAGCCTGTAAAAAGCTATTACCGGGAGGCCACCTGAAACAGTTACCTCTGAAGTACATCCTGACACCTCTGTTCCTCAGTATAGTGGGAGAGTACCTGTACAATTGTGTGTTAACATGTAAAAAGTCCTGATCGCAAGGTTGGAACCAGCACTAATCTGACCATGTCTGCCATTCAGGGTTGGAAATTTGCACCAGCCACAAACCCAATGCAGGTAAAATATACAAGAAGCTGGTAGATTTGCTTGACTCACCAGCCAAAAAACAATGGTAATCTATTGATAGATAGGTAGATGTCAGGATCCCCCAGCCACAGTGGCAGGTGGACAGAAAAGGTCAATTTCCAACCCTTTTGCCCTTGCAAAAAATGATGCCTCATTTGCAATGCCTCACAAGGGAAATTACTGCACAAAGTCTTAAGTCTCAAGCCGCAAACTCCTTTCTGGAAGTCTTCACCCTGTATGGAGTTTTGTAAAAGGTGCATTTTCAGTGACCTAAACACAGTTTGCGTGTGGACAAAAGGCCCAAACACAAAAAAGCTATGTCTTTAAAGAATACCCCTGTACTTGTGGACAAGGCCTAAAAAGAGTAAAAGATGTCCATCAGAATCAGAATCAGAATGTCCATAGACACACCTATTTCATATCCACTTCTCCACCAGTGATCTGAATGTTCAGTATGAACAGAGGACCACATGCACATCCAGCACTTCTGTCACCTCTTTGTAGTTCTCAAGCTCCACCCAAAGGAGCTTACACAGTGATTTATTGTAACATACTTAATATAAAGCCCCGTTCCCACCAAACACATTGAAACCAAAAGTAACCCCTCAGACATGATACCTAGACCCTAGCGTTTCCACTGCAAACAGTAACCACAAATGTGGGCGAGGTTGTTGTCACTTACTGCTCCATCCTGCACTGTATTTCCTAATCACAGGAGTCTGCACCTTATTTACCATCCACAGAACGAGGCTGCATGCCGACATTTTCAGAACAAAACAGAACAAGCTGCAGTGAAAGTCTCTCTCCATGGGATATTTAAAAATAGTAGGTTTGTGCGTTTAGTCCTTCTCAGGCAAGCTCAGGGGTTTAGTGTTGCCAGAGCCCAAAAGAACAACGCTCCGCGACACTTTTTTTTTTCCCACTGAGTGAGGGATATATGCGGTTCACATAATCTTGTTGAAATTAATATACAAAAAGGCTTGAAGATCCACTCATTACTAAAAGTGTATGTCATCCAAGATAGACAAAAACTAATGATATGGCCAAAGTTGTCATGTTGATATTTAAGATGTGCTGATGGATTTGTGTCGTCAACACTGAGTAATATTACAAGTTAACGTTCCACCTTAAAAGTTGCCGGCAGCCGGCCCACTGAATTAAGCTATTTTTTTCTCAGTCTACAGCAGCTGCAAGAGGCAGCAAGACATCCTTTCATTTTATAGTTACAG